>NC_064643.1:721821685-722123533 GCF_023864345.2 Schistocerca serialis cubense
GTTCATTATCATCATACATATTTAACCTCTTTGTAGAAAATGCTGTGAGGCAGAAAAAACACCTGCAGTTAAAATGAAAAAAGTTCTCCTACACTGCTTATGATTTGTGGATGATTATACCTTAATAGCTGACAGTGAAAAACACATGCAGAACATACACTGACAGGAATGGAAAGTGTTACACCATAAGAACATATAGGTCAAATGATACCAAACTGATACTCCAGTATTTCCATGCCTGCAGTATATTTTGACTAAAATTTCATGCTTCTGCAAGCTCATTTTCACTGCATAAATGAGCTATTCATAGAGGCAATGAATGATGAGAGTACACAGTGGCTGTTCAATGTGTCTAATGTTACTGTAACTTTTCACGTGTAGATTGCAACACAGTATCGTCAAAGGATATGAGCTTGCAGCTTATCAACATCTTTCAGAGAAAGTTCAAATCATTGGGATCAGGGACATGGGACCATCATACCAACAGATCACACAGATAGTTGGCCATAGTGCAGTGGCAGCAGAATGAGATAAGATAAGATAAGATAAGATACTTTGTTGTCACATAACATGTTTTTATACAATCATTCGATTGAGAACATTGGTGACTCATCAGTCTTTAACCTAAGTTGTTACAGTATTTTATATAGTGCAGGAAATACGTCATACATACATTGCTTATTATAATAAAAATACAACATTATATTTTAAATCTTTTCATAACTCATTGAATCATTACTATAGCCTTCACACTCACTCCTATATGAAGTATGGATGTACTGAATGGGATACAAACCGCCATATAATTCTATATATAAACATGAATATACAGTGAACGTGTATACTTTGTATCTACATGGCTTCGAAAGTATACCATTTGTACTTGCATCTTTACTCCCTATTCCTATTTATAAATTATTCTAAACTATAACATTGCTTTTTATTCATTTAGAAATTCTTCTAGACTATAATAACATTTGCTTTTTAGGTATGTGCCAATGGTCTCCAATGTGGATTCCCGAAATATTGACCTTATCTTATTTCTGATCTTCAGAGCCATGTAATGTGGAGTATTTTCATATAGTGTGAGTCGGTGACAAGGTAGCATGTATTTCAATTTATGTCTAGTTTCATAGGCATGTGTGAATGTATTTCCTTCAAACAGATGTGAGTTTTTCTGTTCAAAGAGAAGTATTTCATATATGAAGATGGAAGGGATTGTCATGAAGGGGAGAGAAGACAGACTCAAGACAAAAGTATGACAAGAAAAGTAGCCATGGACTGTCCAGAAAGACTATATCATGAAAATATTGTAGGATCATTTCCCTTACCTCGATAAATATGAGGGGCATTCAATAAATAACACAAAAATTTTTTTCTGAAAGCAATTTGGTTTTATTCAGGATTCCAATACACCACATTACTTCCCACTCTTTTGGCTACAAAATCCTATTTTCCAACATAATCTCCGTTCATTGCAATGGCCTCATGCCACCTTACTGGGAGAGCCCATATGCCTGCATGGCCGCATGGTACCAATCTACAACTTGAAGTCAGCACTAAAGTCTTGTTACATCAATAACCTCCCCATCATCTGTGTACTGCTTCCAGTGGAGTGCATATTCCATTGGGCCAAAGAGTTGGACGTCGGAAGGTGCAAGATTCAGGTACACACTTCTGAGTACTCAATCTGGTGTACAAGTGTGTCAGCACTGCCAGCAGAGATGTCCAGTTGAGCAGTGAGCTGTTTGATTATTGCTGGAGTCACAACTGTGTGTGGTCAGTTGGCACTTGGAAGATCGACCAGGTTTGCGCAGCCTTGTTGTGATGATGACAGATGTCTTGCTCAATGACTTAACATGCTTTTGTTCTCTCCCAGGTCTCCACAGACATTCTGCAAATGCCTATGAATATCTGTGATGCTCTGGTTTTCTGCCAAAAGAAACTCAGTGACAGCCATCTCCCTGGAATCCACTTCTGTTACAGATTCCATTTTGAAGGCTACACATTGCGCTGTCATTTATCTGAACTTCATGGAACTATAGGGGCTAAAACTGAAATATTTCAAATTCCAGATTTTTTTTGACTGGTATCATCATCATCATCATCATCATCATCATCATCATCATCATTTAAGACTGATTATGCCTTTCAGCGTTCAGTCTGGAGCATAGCCCCCCTTATACAGTTCCTCCACGATCCCCTATTCAGTGCTAACATTGGTGCCTCTTCTGATGTTAAACCGATTACTTCAAAATCATTCTTAACCGGATCCAGGTACCTTCTCCTTGGTCTGCCCCGACTCCTCCTACCCTCTACTGCTGAACCCATGAGTCTCTTGGGTAACCTTGCTTCTCCCATGCGTGTAACATGACCCCACCATCTAAGCCTGTTCGCCCTGACTGCTACATCTATAGAGTTCATTCCCAGTTTTTCTTTGATTTCCTCATTGTGGACACCCTCCTGCCATTGTTCCCATCTACTAGTACCTGCAATCATCCTAGCTACTTTCATATCTGTAACCTCAGCCTTATTGATAAGGTAACCTGAATCCACCCAGCTTTCGCTCCCATACAACAAAGTTGGTCGAAAGATTGAACGGTGCACAGATAACTTAGTCTTGGTACTGACTTCCTTCTTGCAGAAGAGAGTAGATCGTAGCTGAGCGCTCACTGCATTAGCTTTGCTACACCTCGCTTCCAGTTCTTTCACTATGTTGCCATCCTGTGAGAATATGCATCCTAAGTAGTTGAAACCGTCCACCTGTTCTAACTTTGTTCCTCCTATTTGGCACTCAATCCGTCTATATTTCTTTCCCACTGACATTACTTTCGTTTTGGAGATGCTAGTCTTCATACCATAGTCACATTTCTGATCTAGCTCTGAAATATTACTTTGCAAACTTTCAATCGAATCTGCCATCACAACTAAGTCATCTGCATATGCAAGACTGCTTATTTTGTGTTCACATATCTTAATTTCACCCTGCCAGTCTATTGTTTTCAACATATGATCCATAAATAATATGAACAACAGTGGAGACAGGTTGCAGCCTTGTCTTACCCCTGAAACTACTCTGAACCATGAACTCAATTTACCGTCAACTCTAACTGCTGCCTGACTATCCATGTAAAGACCTTTAATTGCTTGCAAAAGTTTGCCTCCTATTCCATAATCTTGTAGAACAGACAATAACTTCCTCCAAGGAACCCGGTCATATGCCTTTTCTAGATCTATAAAGCATAGATACAATTCCCTGTTCCACTCATAACACTTCACCATTATTTGCCGTAAGCTAAAGATCTGGTCCTGACAACCTCTAAGAGGCCTAAACCCACACTGATTTTCATGGTATTGGCTGAGAAAAAAAAGTGTTGCATCACTTATTAAAATCTTTCGTAGATGGATGACAACAGCTGAAATCTGGCCAAAGTTTACAGGCTGAGTGTCACCACAAATCATCAGGAACAGATTACTGAAAATTAGTTTGAGATCTTGAGTTACAAACTGTTGTTTATTGCTGGCACCAAACCACAGATTTACTTGGTGTAGAGCCAGAGTCAGCTGGGATATTGGGTAGCATACTGTGGTGCTCAGTAGCAATTCTCATTTCTTGTATTTCTTGAAGTTTTTCTGGCAGATAGAATATTCCATCATCTTTTGGGTGTGCAGTCAAGATGGTATTATTGCTGCTTTTGATATTTCTGCTGATAACTGTAGAGCTGTCTTCAAGATCAGTTGATGACAGAATTAAAACTACTAGATACAGTACTGTGGAGAAAATGCATTTGTTCAGAGATACAACTGTCAGCAACAAGAGCATTAGATAAAACTTTACGTGTCTAAGCATATAACACAGCAAGCACCAAGTCAGCAAATTCATGAAGCTTATGATTTATGTGGTTAATTATTAAAATAGATGGCACATGATGGAATGCCAGGCAGCGAGGACTCAGAAAAATAATTCCTTTGAGAATGCAGACATGAAACAATTGCTTCACTTCTGAAATCCAGCTCTCTACCCAGGGATGTTACCAACAGACTGGAGGGATACAGATCTGTCCCTACCAGGTTACACAGTCTTCCTAAAGGCCACAGAGTTACAGAGGGGAAAAAAGGTTCAGTTGTGTGGTTCTTTGATGCATAAAGTTTTGTCTGTGACTAACACCCTTGTTTCTGACAGTCTTATCCCTGATGCCCATACATTTACTCCACAGTATTGTGTCAAGTGGTTTTAATTCTGTCATTGACTCACTCTGGAAATGGCTGTATAGTTATCAATCAAAATATTGTGTGAAGAAATAATCACACCCAAAAGATGGTGGAATAGTCTGATTTATGTTTGTGGTGATATGGTTGATACCAATGAGTCTGTAGATGAACTGATGGAAAGTACAGGAAGCAGTTATTCTTGAGATATACACTTTTATAGCAATCTCCAGCTAGCAGTCTTCATGAAATGCCACAGCGTGTGTTTTAGTCATGGCTAAAAATTCATCAAGATGACATTCAGAGCCTGTTTGCTTGAAAACCGTTATTATTATTGTTCTTGTCATGGTCTTCATTCAGAGGACCAGTTTGATCCAGCTCTCCACCTTAGTCTATTCTGTGCAGACCTCTTTGTCTCTGAATAACTACTATAACCTGTGTCCATTTGAACCAGCCTTGGTCTCCCTTCACAAATTTTACCCCTCACATTTCCCTCCATTACCAAATCGGGAATTCCTTGATACTTCAGATGCATCAATCAATCCCATCTGTTAGTCAAGGTGTGCCAAAAATTTTCCATTTTCCCCAATTCAATTCACATAATTACAAGAATATATTTGTGTCTGTGGCAGTCATACCTCATATTGAGGTTAATGATCAACATTAGCTCCAAATGAAATGAAAGTTTATTCATTTACCATTTTTTATTTGTTTGTATGATGAAAATCTCTATAAAGCTAGATAAATATTGGACTGGTGCTTCATGGTCCAACACTTTCCATTTCTGTCAGTGTACTTTCTAAATTTGCAACAATAATGAAAAAATGGAGGTTAAAAAAAAGTTATTATACTAAGCAAGTCAAAAATGAGAAAGGTGGCTGACTTCAAAAATAAAAACAATTAATTAGAAAAAATTCATATATTTTGTCATTTAAACACTTTCATTACAGAAGACAACACCTTGACCATAACCTGTGAGTGCTGTACTTAGGGTGTTGTAATATAATCCTAAGTTCATCCCTTAATGCTGGCTCATCATTTTAACATTTCCCTTTCATGACAACTACTTAATAGAAGGACAAACCTTCGTGATCTTTTGTACTGTCTTTTAATAAGTCCTGTACTTAATCTTTTTGAGTGGTGTTAATACTTTTGCACAGTTTGTAAAACTCTGATACTTTTTAAACAATGAAAATGCAGGATGGAATAATGCCAGTATTATGAAAAGGATAGATTGTTGCTTGCCATATAGTGGAGATGTTGAGCTGCAGATAGGGTCAACAAAATTACTGTCAGAGAAGTAAGCCCATGGCCAAAAAGACCTTCATCCGTATTAGACAACACACACACACACACACACACACACACACACACACACACACACACACACACATGCTAAAGCAGACACGGCTCACACACAGATGGGTAGGGCAGCTAGATGGAAGGGGGGGGGGGGGGGGGGCAAGTGGGAAAGGATAGAAGTAAAAAGACTGTGGGTTCGTTAGTGGAACAGAGGGCTGTGTAATGTTGGGGTGGTAATAGGTGAGGGGATAGATGGGTGTAGGACAATAACTAACAAAGGTTGAGGCTAGGAAGGTTATGAGAATGTAGGATACATTGCAGGGAGAGTTCCCATCTGCACAGTTCTGTTAAACTAGTGTTAGTAGGAAGGATCCAGGTGGCACAGCCTGCAGAATAGTCATTAAAACAATGAATGTTGTGTTGAGCAGTGTGCTCAGCAACTGGACAGTCCAGCTTTTTCTTGACCACTGTTTGTCAGTGGCTGTTCATGTGGACAGACAGCTTGTTGGTTGCCATGCCCACATAGAATGCAGTGCAGAGGTTGCAGCTTAGCTTGTAGGTAGGTGTTGTGTTGCACATTTGTTTAGTGCGGTCGCCGCACATAAGATGTGGCCACTGCCTTCTTGAGCACCTTGTGTCAATGCTTCAGTGGCAGCAGCACTGCATACTTCAAAGTGCTCGTAGTGGGGGCACCACAAGCAGCAGACATACCACTGGAGTCAATGGTGCCAATCAGGATGCAGCCCCACGTAATTAAGTTGCATCATTGCGGCCCAGAAGGGGTCATCTGGTGGGCCTCCTGGAGTACGGAGCAGGTTTCCTCTCAGGTGTGATGCAGTTACTGTGTTTATGGGAGATGAACTTTGGCTAAGGACCTCAGTATGAGTGATTACTCTGAGTTATGTCTCACCTCATTCTCAGAATAAATTTTCTAAGTTGTAATTCATTCTGACTTTCCATCTGGTAGTTTGTACCTGGGACACAACAACATGAAGTCATCACATACAAACAAACCCAGGGTATGGCCATGGGCACCCACATGGCACCATCCTGTGCCAACCTATTCATAGGCCATCTGGTGGAATTCCTTCTAACTATCCCTAGTCTCAAATCTTTCACATGGTTCAGATTCACTGATGACATCTTTGTGATGTGGAGTGAGCATGAGGACACCCCATCCACATTCCACCAGAACCTCACACCTTCTCCCTCATTCGCTTCACCTGGTGCTCCTCAGCCCAACAAACCACCTTCCTCAATGCTGATCTCCACCTCAAAGATGCTTACATCAGTACCTCCATCTACACCAAACCTACCAACCACCAGCAATATCTCCACTTTGACAGCTGTCACCCCTTCCATACATCCTAGCCACCTGTGGCCATTGCATCTGTAGTGTCAGACAGTCCTTCTCAAAATATACCAAAGGTCTCACTGAGGCCTTTACAGACAGTAATTATCCTCCAAACCTTGTACAGGACCAGATCTACCATACCTTGTCTCTCTAGTCACCCCCTTCCCCATCCAAAGTCCCATTTTCCTGCCACAGAGGAGTGTTCCCCTCATGACTCCATGCCACCCAAGACTGGAGCAACTGAATCACATTCTCTGCCAGGGTTTCTCATGGTGCACTGAAATGTGGAGTATCCTTCCCAACACTTCCACAGTGGTATACTGCCATCCACCGAACCTACCGACACCAGCTTTTCTGAGTTGCAGAGGTGGGTACTCTCCCTGCAATATGTCCTATGTTCCCGTAACCCTCCTGGTCTCAACTTTCATTAGTCATTGTCCGTTACCACGTATCCCCTTTCCTGTTCTCATCCCAGCAATACTTGGTCTCTAGTCCACTAAGGGACCCACAGCCTTTCTACTTTTCTCCTTTTCCACTGCCCCCACCCCCAACCACTTCTCCACTCTCCATCTCACCTCCTGACAGCACCTATTTGCTCTACATTCACTCCACCTCATCACTTAATGCTCCAACAAGCTGCACTTTACCACCTCCCTCCCCTACTCTGCTACCCCTCCCCCTCCCCACCCCAGCCTCTTTAACCCCACCATCTGCATTGCTTCTCCCATCAGGCACTGCTGCTTCCAGTCTGGCCTCTGCAGCCAGAGACTGTGTTTATGTGTGTGTGAGTTGTGTTTGCGTGAGTGTGTATGTATTTTGTCTAATTCAGATGAAGGCATTTTTGGCTAAAAACTTACTTTTTGGCAGTCTTTTTGCTATGCCTATCCGCAATCAGCATCTCCACTATATGGTGAGTCTCTCCTTTTCGTAATACTGATTTTTTTTTAATTTGTGAATTTCAAAGCTGTGCACCAATACCTAAATGTTTTTAATTACCTGAGTTATCATTAAACAATGGAAGCTCCAGGTAGGAATATCAACAGTGTAGGAAAAGACAGATTGCTACTTACTGTGAAGAAGACACATCAAGTTGCAGACAGGCGCAATTAAAAGACACTTACAATTTCAGTCTGGAATGCAACTATCATGTGGGATACAAGCCGCAGTCAGGAGGAGGCAGGAAAGGGGAAGGGTTCGTAGTGTATGGGTGGGAAAAGAGGTGAAAGCTAGCTGGTGGAGTGTGCAAGGACTAGGGTGCCAACAGGTGCAACGTAAGGTGATTGTGGGGCAGGGAGGTGGGGAAAAAGGAGCAAAAAAGGAGAGGTGCAGGGAAAGACGGGCAGATGCATTGGCATAGGGCTTCTAATAAACAGGGTGGGAAATGAGGAGACGATAGGACAGAGGGGGTGGAAGTTGTTGATTGGAGGGTGTGGGTACAGTATGTTATCATAGGTTGAGGCCGGGATAATTACAGGAGCAGAGAATGTGTTTAAGGATAACTCCCATCTGCGCAGTTCAGGAAAGCTGGTGGGGGAGGGAAGGATCCAGATGGCTCAAGTAGTGAAGCAACCATTGAAATCAAGTGTGTTATTTTGCTCTGGACCCCAGGTTGGCAGTGGCTGGTTGGCAACAGAGGTGGTAAATGACGTGCTGCTTCCACAGGTGGCCTGGTGCATTATGGGATAGGATAAACCTGTGACTGGACTGGAATAGGAAGTGCTGTGTGGGTGGATTGGTCAGGTATTTCATCTGGATCTTCCACATGCGTATGATCCTTGAGGCAAGGGGTTGAGACTGGGAGTGGCATAGGGAGGACTAGGATATTGTGGAGGTTGTGTGGGAGTCAGAACACTCCTTTAGAAGGGGTGAGAAGTATCTCGCATAGGCAGTCACTCATTTCAGAGCATGATGATAGGTAATCAAAGCCCTGGTGAAGGATGTTGTTCAGTTGTTCCAGTCTAGGATGGTACTGGATGATGAAGGGGACACTATTGGCTGGTTCTTGGGGATGGTACAAGTATTGGGGATATGAGGGGAAATGGCATGGGAGATCTATTTGCTGACTAGGTCTGGGGGTAGAGCCTGTCTGTGAAGTCCTTGGTGAGACCCTCAGCATACTGAGTAGAGGAGTTTTTGTCACCACAGATATGCTGTCACTGGGTGGCCAGGCTGAATGTGAGAGATTTTTTGGTGTGAAAGGGATGACAGCTGTCAAAATGCAGGTACTGTTAGTGATTGGTGGCTTTTCTGAACTGTTCAAATAGGAGTTATCCTTGCAACACATTCTCCACTCCTGTAATTCTCCCAGCCTCAACCTACAGTAACGTACCCCCACACCCTCTATCTTATCATCTCCTCATTTCCCACCCTTTTTATTTGCAGCTGTCTGCCAACGCATCTGCTTGTATCTCCCTGGTCCTCTCCTTTCTTGCTACTTTTTTTCCCACTTTCCTGCCTCAACCTCCTGACACTGCACCTGTTGGCAGTCTAGTCCCTGCACACTCCACCAGACAGCATTCATCTCTCTTCCTACCCTGGCAGTCACCACGTGTGAATGAGGTGTGCTTGCTTATTTGTGTGAATGCTGTATGTCTCTCTTTCACTGATGAAGGCTGTGGCCAAAAGCTTTGTGTAAGTGTCTTTTCCTTATGCCTGTCTGAACTTTACTGTCTTCTTTGTGTAAGTAGCAATCTGTCTTTTCCTACATTATTGAGTTATCATTAATATAGTTTACAATTTGTTTTTAATGTGGCCACTGCAGTCTATATGTTATAAGTGTTTTAATTCTGTAAGATAGGCAACTGTTCCTTTTGCATTTGAGAATAGCTTAGAAGAAAGCAGGGGTATTGTCATTGTCATCTTTAATATGGAGATAGAGGAAAGTTCTAGTTATTAATATCATATAACACAACAGAATATTTTTGTTTTAATATACAGTTTTGTTTTAATGTATAATACATATGTTAAAATACTAATTAAAAGAAAAAACTTTGATTTTCAAGGAGACTTTAGTGAGGTTTATAATTTACCTTGTTTTGGCATATTTTGTAAGTATTTTTCACAAAAAGTCTTTTGATAGTTTTTGTTGTCATCTCTGTATTTTCCCAGGTGTCCAAGAATCCTTGATATCCTGTGTACAAGACAACAACCAAAAGACAGTGAGTCCGTATTTGTGTGACAAAGAAACCAGACCAGAAGTACTGATACGAACATGTAATGATCACCCTTGTCCTCCACGGTGGAACTATTCTGACTTTCAGCCTTGTTCAAAGCCATGTGGCATTGGAATAAGGACAAGAGAAGTTATGTGCATACATGAAGTCACAAGAGGTGGAGGAAACACTGTGATAGTGCCTAACAACATGTGTCCACAACCACCTCCTCCAGACAGGCAATACTGCAATGTCTTAGACTGCCCAGTGAAGTGGCACACAAAACCATGGTCTAAGGTGAGTAAGCTTCTTGGTTGTAATCTATGTAATTTTCTCTCATATGCGTTATGACAAACTTTCATATTAAAAAAAAAAAAAAGTTATAAACTCATTTGCATTTTATATTCTACCTGTCTCTTACTGTAGTGTTTGGCTGAATTAACAAACAAAATTTACATAAATCTCAATACCAGAGAAGGAAAGTTGCTACTTACCATATAGCGGAGATGCTGAGTCGCAATAGGCACAACAAAAAGATTAACACAATTGTAGCTTTCGGCCATAAAGGTCTTTGTCAGCAGTAGACACACATACACACACGCGCGCGCACACACACACACACACACACACACACACGCACACACACACACACACGCACACACACACACACACACACACACACACACACACACACACACACACACACATCTGCAGAGAGCTGAAACCACACTGTGAGCAGCAACACCAGTGCATAATGGGAGTGACAACTGGGTGGGAGTAAGGAGGAGGCTGGGGTGGGGAGGGGGAGGTATAGTATGGTGGGAGTAGCGGACAGTGAAGTGTTGTACTTTAGACAGAGGGCAGGAGAGAAGGTGTGGAGGAGGAGGAGGGATAAGTAGCAGAAAGGAGAAAAATAAAAAGAAATTAAAAGACTGGGTGTGGTGGTGAAATGACGGCTGTGTAGTGCTAGAATGGGAACAGTGAGGGGCTGGATGGGTGAGGACAGTGACTAACGAAGGTTGAGGCCAGTAGGGTTACAGGAACATAGGGTGTATTGCAGGGAAAGTTCCCATTTGCACAATTCAGAAAAGCTGGCGTTGGTGGGAAGGATCCATGTGGCACAGGCTGTGAAGCAGTCATTGAGATGAGGGATATAGTGTTTGGCAGCATGTTCCGCTACAAGTTGGTCCACTTGTTTTTTGGCCACAGTTTGTTGGTGGCCATTCATACTGACAGACAGCTTGTTGGTTGTCATGCCTACATAGAATGCAGCACAGTGGTTGCAGCTTAGCTTGTAAATCACATGACTGGTTTCACAGGTAGCCCTGCCTTTGATTGTATAGGTGATGTTAGTGACCGGACTCCGATCTTTTTGTTGTGCCTATCGCGATTCATTTCAGCATCTCCGCTATATGGTGAGTAGCAACTTTCCTTCTCTGGTACATTCCATCCTGGATTTTCCATTGTCTGATTACATAAATCTCATAATTTTTCAGAATTTTATTAAATCTACCACATATATAAAACTATAATAGAGGGAAACATTCCACGTGGGAAAAATATCTAAAAAGAAAGATGATGAAACTTACCAAACAAAAGCGCTGGCAGGTCGATAGACACACAAACAAACACAAACATACACACAAAATTCTAGCTTTCGCAACCAATGGTTGCCTCGTCAGGAAAGAGGGAAGGAGAAGGAAAGACAAAAGGATATGGGTTTTAAGGGAGAGGGTAAGGAGTCATTCCAATCCCGGGAGCGGAAAGACTTACCTTAGGGGGAAAAAAGGACAGGTATACACTCGCACACACACACATATCCATCCACACTGTGTATGTGTGGATGGATATGTGTGTGTGTGTGCGAGTGTATACCTGTCCTTTTTTCCCCCTAAGGTAAGTCTTTCCGCTCCCGGGATTGGAATGACTCCTTACCCTCTCCCTTAAAACCCATATCCTTTTGTCTTTCCTTCTCCTTCCCTCTTTCCTGACGAGGCAACCATTGGTTGCGAAAGCTAGAATTTTGTGTGTATGTTTGTGTTTGTTTGTGTGTCTATCGACCTGCCAGCGCTTTTGTTTGGTAAGTTTCATCATCTTTCTTTTTAGATACATATATAAAACTGTCATTCACAACAGCATATACCAGCAAGTGATGTTACAAAGGTTATAAAACTCTGATCACAAAATTTAAAACAATCTACATCTACATACATACTCCGCAAGCCACTGTGCAGTGCACGGCAGAGGGTACCCTGTACCAGTAATGGTCATTTATTTCCTTTCCTGTTCCACTTGCGAATAGAGCAAGGAAAAATGACTGTCTTATGCCTCAGTATGCACCATAATTTCTTTTATCTTCTTATCTTCATGGTCCTCTAACAATTCAGCTGCATAAGATGCATTGTTACTAGCAACATCATGAGCAGACATATGTACTGAGATGTGGTAGTTGTTTCATATACATGTTTCACATCTTAATTACATACTGATGGGGAAAAAAAAAGAAAAAAAAAAGAAACAAGATCATCAAGCTTCCTTACTCATTTCAGTTCATTATCCATTTGACTACATGCAAAATGGCTGTGTCTCTTCATTAGTATTATGCTTATTATTCATTTCTGTGGTTGATAAGATTATTTATTTTCACTAAAATATGGATTCAAATTGACATCTACATGGAAACGAAGGATTGCTTCTGAGCACATAGAGGAGGTGTTGTGTCACAAACAAGCACAATGAAAGAGAACACTAGAAATATTTTCAGTTTTCAAACAAACTCATCCTTCAGGAGCAGCACCCACACACACACATGACCACTGTCTCCAGGCACTAAGGTATGACTATGACTACGACTGCATGTGAAATGAGCAGCACTCTAGCTGTGATGGGTAGTGAGGGGGGGGGGGGGGGGGAAATGGATGGAAGAAGGTGAGGAAAGGACTTGTGGGTACATTGGCAGGATAAAAGCCATGTGATTCCTGGAATGGGAGCGGGAAGGGGATAGGCAGGAGGAGGACAGGAGATAATGAAGGTTGTGCCCAGGGAGGTTACAGGGACAAAATTACGTTGTAGGGAAGGTTGCCACACTTTCGGTTCAGAAAAAGAAGTTTTGAAACTTCCTGGCAGATTAAAACTGTATGCCAAACTGAGACTCAAACTCGGGATCTTTGCCTTTCATGGGCAATTGCTCTACCAACTGAGCTACCCAAGCACGACTCACAACCCATCCCCACAGTTTTACTTCTGCCAGTACCTCATCTCCTACCTTCCAAACTTCACAGAAGTTCTGCAAAACTTGCAGGACTAGTAAATACAGGAAGAAAGGATATTGTGGAGACATGGGTTAGCCGCAGGCTGGGGGATGTTTCCAGAATGAAATTTTCACTCTGCAGCAGAGTGTGTGCTGATTTGAAACTTCCTGGCAGATTAAAACTGTGCCAGACTGAGACTCGACTCAGGACCTTTGCCAACTGTGTGCCCAGACTGAGACTTGACCCGGGACCTTTGCCTTTCTCAGGCAAGTGCTCTACCAACTGAGCTACCCAAGTATGACTCATGACCTGTCCCCACAATTTCACTTCTACCAGGAGAACTTCTGTGAAATTTGGAAGGTAGGACACAAAGTACTGTCGGAAGTAAAATTGTGGGGAAGTCGTGAGTTGTGCTTGGGTAGCTCAGTTGGTGGAGCATTTCCCTGTGAGAGGCAAACATTCCGAGTTCTAGTCTCGGTTCGGCACACAGTTTTAATCTGTCAGGAAGTTTCAAATCAGCATGCACACTCTGCTGCAGAGTGAAAATTTCATTCTGGAAAAGTAGTTTTTTTGGGAAGAATCCAGATGACACAGGCTGTGAAGCACTCATTAAAATTAAGCAACTCATGATGGGCAATACTTTCAGTAATGTGGTGGTTCAGCTGTCTCTTGGCCACAGTTTGGTGGTGTCCATTCATGCAGACAGACAGCTTGGTTGTAGTCATGCCCACATTGACTATGACACAGTGTTTACGGCTTAGTTTATAGATCACAGGACTGCTTTCACAGGTAAACTTCCCAGTGATGAGAGAGGAGATGCCTGTCATCAGATTGCTGTAGGTGGTGGTGGGAGGATTTTTGGGATAGGTCTTGGAGCTAGGTGTGTTCCAGGGATATGAACTATGAGGCAAGGGATTGGGAGTAGGGATGGACAAAATAATTGCAAGGTTTGGTGAACAATGGAATATCAGCATGGGAGGGATATTCCTGTTTTTAGGGCATTATGAGAGGCTGTTGAAACCCTGGCACAGTGTGTTGCGCAGTTATTCCAGTCATGGGTGGTACTGAGTCATGATGGGAGCGCTCCTTTGTGGCCAGACAGTGGGCACATGGGAGGTGGTAGACAACTGGAGAGACAACGGAAGAGGGATTTGCTTCTGGACAAGGTTGGGAGGGTAATTTGGGTCTATGAAGATCTCAGTGAGACACTTGGCATCTTTGGAGAGGGGCTTTATTCAAGGGACTCCTTGGTGCAGAATGAGTGGCATCTGTCGAAGTGGAGGAATTGTTGGTGGTTGGTAGGTTTGAAGTAAAAAGAGATACTGATGTAACCATCCTTGAGGTAGAAGTCAACATCAAAGAAAGTGGCTTGTTGGGTTGCAGAGGACTAGGTGGAGAGCATGGTGGGAGTTGTTTAGGTTCTGGAGGAGTTTGGATAGGATGTCTTCATCCTCAGTCCCGATCATGAAGATGTCATCAATGAATCTGAACCAGGTGACGGATTGGGGATTCTGGGTGATGAGGAAGGATTCCTTGAGACGGCCCATGAATAGAACAACAGAGGATGGTACCCTGCTGGTGTCCATTGCTGAACTATGGATTGACTTCAAGGAGAAGTGGAATGAGTATGTATCACCATTTACATGTCAATTGTGCGGTGAGCCAGTTTCACTGTCTCTCCCATGCACTATGTTCAGAATGTAGGTTATAGTGATGGACTGGTGACAGGAATCCATAAAGTACATGGTTGCTGTAAACTAATTTATTCAGCACAAATGAGTAAATGAACACTTCATAAAATGAATTCTGATTGTAGTGTCTATTACCTGGCTAAAGTTGTAAACATGTTTGAACAATAGTTCCATATCAACACTGTCGTGAAGTGTATAGATGCCCCTCAGTGAAGAGTGTGTCGACTGATTGCATGACAGTTGGAGAACAATGGATGTGTGACTGAAACAAAGTTAACTTTCATCACAATCATGGGAGTGCCGTGCACTTTGCAGATGTGATGAAACGGAAATGAATATGAACGGAGAGTGCCAAACAAACTTCTGAATGCATTGGTGGGGAGCTCGACCTACATGATCTGTGGCTTACAGAATTGGCCCCCTGAATAAGTGTCTGCACAGTACTGTAGCCCAGCTCACATTGTGTGTTACTTTTTACTAACCTGCACCTGCGTATGCGACATGTGTTGCCAGAATTTTGCCTATTAGTAAGTGTGCACAACAGTGGATACCTGATGCAGTTAGCTTGTACTGACTGTGAGCATATCTGATCTGTTCTTGTTTTTTTGCATCACGGTTGCCACAGGGATGTAGTTGCTCATGATGACCAGGAAAGAGGTTGTAGACTTTTAGTCTGCTGAGGGTTGGGAGAGGGAGTGTTCAGCAGCGGCAAGGCCATGGGCATTGAAGATGTTAGCATAGATGGAGATGACATTGGCAGTGATGAGCATCAGGTCGTAAAGGAACAGGAACTATGGGGAGTCAGTGGAGAAAATAGTTGGTGTCTTTTATATAGGAGAATAAGTTATGGGTAGACTGAAGGGTGGGTTCACAAGAGCAGCAATTCCCTCTGTGGGACCGTAGGAATCAACCACAATGGTGGTTCCGAGGTGGTTGAGTTTATGGACTGAGAGAGAGAGAGAGAGAGAGAGAGAGAGAGAGAGAGAGAGAGAGAGAGAGAGACTCAGGGCAATGGTTCCGGGGTGGATCTAAGGATTTGAACAGGGACGGGAGAACCTGGTGGATTTCTGGAATGGGTTCAATGTGGAATAGTTTGTAGGTGGACATATCTGACCGCTGGCAGAGTCATTTCACCAGGTAATGCCTGCAGTTTGTAATCATAGAGGTTAACAGTTGATGAAATCATTCCACCAGGTAATCCCTGCGGTTCATGACTATAGTGGTAGAGCCTTTGTTGGAAGTAGAATTATACAAGCAGAATCAGTTTTTACGTGGTGGATTTTTGTTTCTTTTGTGGATCTGAGCTTGGTTCCCATGTTAAGCCATTTTGGGAATGATGGTGAGGCAAGGTTTGAGATTAAAATTGTGGAATGTTAGCAAGAGGGGATTTGGAGGCTGAGAGAGTGGGTCATGGTTGGATGGAGAAATAAACTGAGTCAGGCAACATTCAATATTGGTTTTGGATAGAGTCTGATTGGTAGGGATAATGGTGAAATAGTGTTTCCACTGTAGGGACCGGGAGAAAGAGAGAAAGTCCTTAACAAGCCAGGTGACTGAATTTTGGATTAGAGCAAAAGGTAAGGTCTTTGGAAAGGACTGATACTTTTATAGTTCTGTGGCTTTTGGAGGACAGCCCAGTAACTGTGTTATGGGACTGTTGAGGCTCTGGATTCTGTAGGGTGATGGGAGGGAGTTTTGGAGGGCGTGCTAAATGTAGCAAGTCTGCAAGGCAGGGTTTGGTGCCCATGAGGAAATGCAGTTTTTTTTCTTTTTTTTTTCTTTTTTTTTTTTTTTTTTTTTTTTTCTTTTCCTGGAGGGCAATGATTTCAGCCCGGAATTTGGCAGGTACAAATTTGGGATTTCCAAGTGAGTGGTAGTCCAGATCTTTTCTACTTCTTTTCTTCCCCCATTTTCCCCCATTTTCTAGCTGAACTTCAAATAATGACTAACAAGCTACTGTGTAGCTCAAAAAGTTTCATTTGCAGTTGTGAAAGATTGTAAAGAAAAACTTGCTCTTGCATACGAAAAAGTGGTTCATAGAAACTTTGAAATTCAGCTTGAAAAAAACTGGAAATTTCAGGGAAAAGTTGGTAGAGTAAGCCATAAATATGTGACACACTTCATTTGTATCCAGGGCATGTTGTCACTTTATTTGGATTCATTAGAAATGCTATTCTCAGACCTTTACCATTTTCTCCTTCTATAACTATGAGATTACATCATAGTTAGACAGAGAATCCAAAATTTGGTATTGAATTTTAAGGCATACTCCTGTGCAAATATAGACTCAGATCATAATTTAGTAATGATGAAGAGTAGGCTGAAATTTAAGAGAATTACCAGGAAGCATCAGTTTAAAAGGAAGTGGGATACTGGTGTATTGAGGAGTGACGAAGTGTATTCATAGTTACCTGAGGCTGTAAATAGTGTGATAATGAATATCACAGTATGTTCTGCAGTTGATGGAGAATGGGCATCCGTAAAACAGGTAATCACAGATGTTGGACAATCAGATACAGATAACAGAAAAGTAAGTGTGAAGAAATTATAGGTAATAGAAGAAAAGTCAAGGCACTTTCATAGGGTTTGTCAGCCTAAAAAAAAATGTTTGACAATGTAAAGTGAGACAAGATGTTTCAAATCCTCAGATAAATTATGACCAATGCCCACTGAGAGACTGGACATCACTTGGTGGTATTGTGGGCAGATGACATGGTAAAAAATAAATATAAGTAGAACAGAGACAAATGAGGAACCAGTTCAGCAAATGATACAGTCCACAATAGGGAAATCCATTGATTCAGAAAGAGCAGATTCTATGGCCTGGAGCCTGGGAAGGAGCATACAATGCTGGTGCAGGCACAAGTCTTTCAGAGCACACCATTCAATGTACAGTGTTGAACATGTGGCTCCACAGCAAATGACACTGTCAGTTAAAATTGCAGTGAGCATGGGATCATCAAGATTGGACTGTGGTTCAATGGAAATCTATTGCCTAGTTGGATCAGTCATTTCTGTTACTACACCAGGTCAATGGTCATATCCGGATACACTGTCATCCAGGTGAATGTGTGCTCGAAACATGTGCATCATGTAGTGAGCGCAGACTGGTGGTGGCAATATGATGTTATTGTGGGGGGGGGGGAGGTTCCATGGTACGTGTGGTAGTAATTGAAGACACTGTGATAGCTGATAGCTGTGGACTGTGTGAACATTATTGTAGACCACTTGTATCCCTTTTGCTTGCTGTCCTCTCCAACAGTGATGATTTCTTCCACAGGTTTGTGTCAAGGCTAGAATCATGCTACAGTGGTTTGAATAACATGATAATGAACTGGCATTGATGTTACAGCCACCAAATTCACCTGGTCTGAACATGGTGGAACAAATCTGTGATGCTAACAGGCACAAGCTCCATGCCCATGTACCAGTGGCACATAGTTTATGGGAACTAAGTGACAAGTATATAGACATCTGGTGCCACATACCTCCAGAAACCAACCAAGGTCTTGTTGAATCCATGTCATGAAAAGTCACTGCTGTATTATGTTCCAGCGGTGGAGCAACATGCTATTTAGCAGGTGGTCATATTGTGTTTGGCTCATCAGTGTATGATATTGCTATCCCCTAAGAAAATGTGGAAGATTTACAGGACTTATTGAATGAAATGAACAGACTACTGTATTCAGAATATTGATTCAAAGTAAACCAATGAAAGAGGAAAGTACTGAGGAGCAGCAGATATTCAGTTAGTGGCTAACTTTACATCAAAATTGATGATGAAGTGAAGGAATTCTTTTATGTTAATTACAAAATGATGTATAACAGATGAATCAAGATAGACATCAGAGGCAACCAGAACAAGCAAAGAGAACATTCTTTGCCAAAAGAAGTCCGTTGATACGGAACATAAACCATCACTCGAGAAATAAATTTCTGAGTATATATGTCTAGAGCAGAGTATTGTTTGAAGTGTACCAGTGACTACGGAAAAATCAGAAGAGAAAAGAATCAAAGCATCCTTTAGTACCCGGTCTTTTTTGCCCAAGTGAGTGTATGTGTCACAGTTATCATTCATAAATAAATAATGGCATAAATAAAGAAAACTATTTACTGCATAGTGGAGGCATTGAGTGGTAGAACAGATCACCACAGACCAGCACCAGCAGTTCAAGTCATCGCTCTTCACAGCCCTGTGCTGCCTGAGCAGTATCATTCGCACAACTACCATATCTTACCACCCCCAAAAACAACAGACTGGTTGAGAGATGGCACAATACTATGAAGGAGGCTCTGACGGGCCACAGTGGGTCTTCGTCTGAGGCACTGCCATGGGTGCTCTTCGACATTCGGTCAGAATATAAAAATGTCATTCATGCGTCACTTGCGGAGATCCTATACGCCAATACCGTATTCCTTCACACAGACTTCTCACAGCCTGCGTTTGATGCAGCACACTCTGGCCTGTCGACTTTGGTGAACTGAGTTCACAAACATATTCAGAATATTTACATGCCACCACCGTCACCACACACAGAGCAGTAAGTCTTCATTCATAAGGACCATCACCAGTGTGAGTTCATAATGATACGTGATGACACCATATGTCCATCCCCTCAGCCAACATACACGTGGCCTCACAAAGTGCTGTCCTGGAGCGAACAAATGTTTGACGTACTAGTGTGCTGCACACCAACAACAGTGTTGCTCACAAGGCTCGAACCTGTTTGGGTTCTGCAGGACATCCACATTATGTCCCTCACAGACAACAGACCATCCAATTCCAACAAAGGCAAACAGACTGTGCTGATGCCACCACCACCTACTCAGCCAAGCCACTCACACATCTACCGTCACTGTCACCTGCACTGGACCTCACCTCTGAATTGTGTTATAACTGTGTCAGAAAGCTGCCTCAACACATGTGGCAATATCATCTGTATGCCATTCATCAACATGCTCCTTCCCCCTCCACAACAGACAACAAATACCCATGTATGGTGAAGGCCTCAACTGAGCTCACCATCATTATACGGCAGCCGTCCAACACTCGACTCAATGAGGAATGGTCCAATCATGTCTTACTCATGCACTAGCCAAGCTACAGTCTGTCTGGTTATCTCGCACATCAGTCACTGTCGATGTAACCCACAATATTCTGTACTTCCCACAGAGGCTCTGTGGGAATCAAAAGCTCTGGAAGGTCAAAATCTCTCTGGCATCCAAGAGAGATAATCTTTGGATGAGGAAAGCAAAGACAATGAGTGCATTCTTGATGTTGCAACTGTACAGAATATCTGTAAATTCACTCTATGCAATAAAATGATTCATGTATTCATGTATAACCACAACATGCATCATTTATTAGTGCTTCTAGTAGACCTTGGTACGCTATTTCCACAAGCGGTTAAAGTTTGTAAGCAGTTTACTGCATTGAAATGACTGTTAGCAAATTCAGTGTCTCTCTGTTCATAAATGTCATTTCTGGGCCTCAAATGCAAGCTCTGGTAATCAGGATACATGTTGAATAACAAAGATCTTTTGCTACATTCCATCTGTGAGTGGAGAATACAGTACGTAAATTTTAACTAATGAGAATCCAAGTTTGTAGGTTGAGTTTGTCTGTGGTGATTTGTTCTTGGATTCTGAATTATATGATCCACATTTCTGTAAGTGTGTCTTCCTTCGTTTCCACTGTAATATTGTGGATGGGTATCACCTCAACCCATCTTGATGTTCTGTCACACGAACCTCTCTGTTACCAGTCCTGTTGTTATTCTGATTCCTGGATGGCCCAGGTTGTGTACTCTGTTGGACACCTCCCATCTGATAATGTGTGACACTATGGGGCATATTCTGTCTTGGAACACGTCACACAGCAGTGTTAGCCTGGTACTGGGTAAGTCTTGATTTTTCATTCAAAGACTGATTGTCTGATCTGTTATGAGTTTCTTGATGGAAGAATCATTGGCTTGCTCTGTGGCCATAAGTTCATAGTCAAATTGTAACGAAATTGCACTGATGTACGAGAGGTGATCTATGATTACATTGTCTGCTCCACAAACATACTGTGAAATGAGGTCTAGGTGGCAGAAATGGTACGGACTGATTTCTTGAGGCATGTTCTTTATAGTGTCCATGAGTGGCTTATGATTGTTGTGAACTGTTACCTTGTGCCCTTTTATGTTCTCTTGAAAATGTCTGCAATGTAGATTGTAAGCAGATTGCAACTGAAGGCAGACAACAGAACCTAATCAGCTGCAGTACATTGTTGGCAATTTGCTGCAGAACAGCCTCCATCATGGTGTTGCAAGTGTTCATTGTAAGGCTGAGTCGTGCATTTGTGTCAGGATGGACTTGGGTGACTGCCTTAATTAGTGACTGTTTTGAGGTCCGCAGCGCTTCTTTCATACTTGCTGTCCATTCGACTTTTTCTTGCTGTGTTTGCCCTTTTCAGCCATCACATCTGTTAACAGTGACTGTGAAGCAACTATGTGTGATAGGTTGCAGCAGTGAAAGTTTAGTGGGCCAAGGAAAAGATGTGTAAGACATGGCACGTCTCCAGTAGAGGCAGGGTCTGAACCATAGGTAAGCACTCCACGATGGGGTGGATGCCTTCTGTGTTCAAGGTGTGGCCTAGGAACATGACTTCAGACTGTTTAAGTTGAGATTTAGCCTTCTTAATGATAACCTGACTTCATGGAGAGTGGCCAAGACCTGTTCTAAATGAACTGAATGATCTTTGAGGTTATTGCAGTAGGCCAAAGCACTGCCTAAATATGTGTAGCAGTGTGGGAGCTGTAAGAGGAGTTCACATATGATGTCACATTTGGGATGCATTCCAGAAGAGGAGTCCACCAGTGATGTCACATATGGGGTGCATTCTTAAAGCTGTATGGCATATACAGGTTCTCAGAATACCCAAATGAGGTAATAATGATGATTTTCTCAATGTTGTCTAGGTGCATTGGAATAAGGAGGTACACCCACTTACAGTTGAACTCTGTGGCACACACAAGTATGTGAGTAAAATCTTGCATGTTAAGAATTGTCCTGGAATTAGGAACCCAGTAATCACCACAGAGCCTCGTGGTACCATCTTTTTTTGGTACAAGTTTGATAGTGGAGGCCTATGGACAGTCCACCGGTCGCACAATCCCCATTTGGAGCAGTGTGTCAATATCATTCTTCAGGATCTGCAGATTGACTGGATAGAGGTGACATAGTTTGTGACAGCTGGGCAGACATTCTCTTGTAATGGTGCTAGGGTGCAGGAGGTGGCAGTAGCGGAAGCACTATTTGTCAACACCATATGTTGCCTTTACTAGTCTGGGCATGACTGTTGTCCCATTGGGGCAGTGTTGAAGGAGGCAGGGCAGCACCTTCGTTATGAGTGTAGCTGGCTGGTGACCCATTTGATGTAACCAACTGCTGTGAGATAAGGACCGTAGATTGTTGTGTGCCTATTCAAATGATGTAGTAGTGATTTCAATGCGATGTGTAAGAGGAGAATTCTCATATCATAGTTTTGTGACTGCAATTGACATTCAAGAATTCGATGATGCATCAAAAGGATGTTGTTTACTGTGTGAGTGCAGTTGTGGAGGGTCTCCACGTAGGCAGCATCAAAGAAGTGGTGTTCTGATGGGCAGGCTGTGCCACTTTGGGTTGTATATGGGGAGAGTGCAATGACACCATCCATATGATATTCTGTTCTGTGCTGTGTGAGCATGACTAGCACAACATCCAGTTGACTGGCATGAAGGAAGTCAATTCCCAGGACTGGCTCTGTGATGTCAGATACATAGAAGTCCCTTTGACATTAGTGAAAATCTCAATTTGTTAGTATGGAAATTCCCCAATCTTGCGGACATTTTGGAGGAGACTGTAATTGTCCTACTGTCAATTGGGGTAATTACACTATTGTAAGTGGCAGGAGTGACGCTTGACGGTGTGTTATATCTAATGGCAACAAATGGACCTGACCTGTTAGAGGATTATCACATTGAGGCTGGTATCAGTAAACATTAGGCTGTTGTAGCAGTAATTGTCACCAAACTACAAAATACAGCTAAAACAAGTAGAAAGATTTACATGTTCAGAAAATTAGATAAATATGCAGTAGTGTCACATCTCAAATAGGAGCTCAGAACATCTACCTCTGAGAAGGAGCTTACAGAAGAACTGTGGCTCAAGTTTTCTTGTAGTTGCTCAAGCACTAGGTAGATGTCTACCTAGTAAAACAGTTCACGCTAGGAGGGAAGCTCCACAGTATACACTCACTGTAAAGAAACTTGTAAAGAACCTACTGCATTATAGATGTAAGATGAAGCATAGGGCTGTAGATAGAGAGATGCTGAATAAAACGTGTTTAGCTGGAAAGACAGAAATGCCTGAAACCTTCTATCACTAACGTAGCAGAATATTATTGATAAATTTCTCACAAAAGCCAAAGAAATTCTGGTCATATGTAAAGGCTGTTAATTTCAGACACTCATGAATGAGATAGGACCTAAGATCGAGGGCAGCAAAACAAAAACAGTAATACTGAACTCCATTTTCAATTGTTCCTTTACACAGGAAAATCCAGGAGTATTGCCCCAGTTTAATTCTTGTACCACTTCAAAGATGTATGAAATAGGTATTAGTGTCATTGCCATCAAGAAACATACAAAATCATTAAAAATGAGGAAAGCTGCAGAGCCCAGTGGAATCCCAATCAGATTCTATACCAAATTTGTGGCTGAAATCAGACAATGGAAAATCGAGGATGGAATATAACAATATTATGAGAAGGAAAGTTGCTGCTCAGCATATAGCGGAGATGCTGAGTCACACATAGGCACAATAAAAAGAGTTTCACACTTAAAGCTTTCAGCCAATGGCCTTTGTCAACAATAGACACACACACACACACACGCACACACTCATGCAAACGCAACTCACACACACGACTGAGTCAGTCACTATTTCAAGCATGATATATCATAGATCCCTTGAATGAAAAACCTGTGTTCATTGCTTGAAAGGAAGCACAGGTTACACACATCTACTAGAAGGGGTGTCTTCGACATCCATTTGTTGTAGAATCTCATAACATAAAGAGAACTCAAATGTGATGAGGTAACTCAGTCAAAATGACATCCTCCATGCTACCCAGCATATATTTTGAAAGTTTAGATTCTGCAAAACCCAATTAGTGCTTTTCTGAATTGGTGTGCAGAAATCCATGGACAAGGCGTTTGAATAGATGCAGTATTTCTTCACTTCTGGCAAAGCATTTGAGTGAGTACCACCATTACCCTCATAATCAAAAGTATAATTGGATGTGGGGCATCAAGTAAAATTTAAAAGTGAATTGAGGATTTCTTGGTAGGGAGGATGTGGCAGGTAATTTTGGATGGAGAGTCTTTGATAACTGCAGGCATAACTTAAGATATGCCCCACCTAAGTGTGTTGGTACCCTTGTTGTTTGTGATGTCTTGTTGTTCATGACCTTGCAGACAATTTTAATAGGAACCACATGTTTATTGCACATGGTGAGGTTATCTGTAATGAAGTACTGTCTGAAAAATGGAGCACATATAGTCAGATCTTGAAAAGATTTCAAGATTGTTGCAAAGATTGGCAACTTGCTTTAAATGTTCAGAAATGTTAAATTTTACTCTTCACTACATGGAAAAAAGTATCCTATGGCTACGATATTAATGCATCACACTTGGATTCAGGCAAATCATTCAAATACCTAGGTGTAACAGTTTATAGAGTTATAATAGAGGGAAACATTCCTGTCTTTTAGTTTATTATAAATCTTAAGTTCTGTGTGTAGAGGTGTCTGGGCATAAAAATTTTATCTGTGTGTTGGAAGTTTGAAATTTGCTTTGTGAAGAGTACTATAATGTACTTGAAATGATAATTTTGTAGTGCATGGTGATTTTGTATAGTTTATAGAGTTAAATGTAAATGTAATATATCTGTCTCAAAATGTACAGTGGTCAAATCATCTGATGTGAGGAGATATCTCAAGTAGAAAAATAAACATAAATGCCCTTTTTATACAAAAAATGAAATGATTGTATGGCATTATTGGCTCAGTGACTTACACATCTGTAATGATGAAATGATGATAATGACAACACTGCACCCACTCTCTGAGCAGATAAAATCTCTGACCTGGCTGGGAACCAAACCTGGGACCCCCTGATCTATTGGCAACCATGCTAATTGCTAGACCACAAGCTGTGTACTTTTATACAGAAAATTAAACAGATGTCAATAAAATAAAAAAGGATGAGAAGTTTTACATTAGTTTATAGAAATTACTTTAGTATCATTTATTGTTATAATTTGTTATATGGAAGAATGTTAATAATAGATTACAACATAGTGGCTTAATTTTATTCTTTAAACTAAAAATTCTTTTATTGACTTATTGCACTACAAAAATGGCTGTAGTATTGTTATGTGTGCATATAAATGTATTTTGTTGTTTAAACTGTCATCCATAAATTCTTCTGTAGAGTAGCAACTTATCTACTTGAAGATTATACAACTGTCATTTCAGTGAGAAAGTTCCATGTTAAATATATTCCTGTCTTTTAGTTTATTATAAATCTTAAGTTCTGTGTGTAGAGGTGTCTCAGCATAAAATTTTTATCTGTGTGTTGGAAGTTTGAAATTTGCTTTGTGAAGAGTACTATAATGTACTTGAAATGATAATTTTGTAGTGCATGGTGATTTTGTATAGTGAAATACAAATTTCATAAATATATATAGATAGAGTGATTAGTATTTTTGAACAGTATGCAACATGTTTCTGGTGATTTTGTTTTAATTTATTAGAAGTCTAATGTCATTAGTTGAATTTCTCAAGAGGATCATGCCATGCTAATTGAAAATATCTGTGATACACTAATTCCACTTGCTTATATGAATGGCACTTGATCAAAAACATATTGCAAAAGTTATGCTGTTCAGTTTGTTTGCTATGAAGTCTATGTGTGCTGTGCCTTCCAATTTAAATTTTTGTCTGCATTTAGGTCTCAAAACTTCACAGCGTTTACTTCTCTTGTTACCTCATCAATGCGAGCTGTTTTTATGCGCACCATTTCTATTGATTTAGCACTAGATGGCATCGTCTGGAAATTTTTTACATTCAGTTTCAGATAATTTTGATGAAACCAGGATTTCAGGTTTTCTAGAGTATTTTGTACACTACCTTGTTTTTTTTTCTAAGACACCACTTTCAATTAGGACTGAGGTGTCATCTATAAGACTGAGTGAACATCAATGTTTGATGACATGTTATTTATATAATACAGAAAATGATATGGATCCAGTACTGAACCTTGTGGTACCTCTTTGTAAATTATGTTCCGATCATAGAAGTAATTGTTTGAATTTGCTGTTGTAATCTCTCAGTTTTTCCTTTCTGTCAAATATGATTTGTACCACTGCAACAAACTGCCCCCATCCTACACCTTTGTAGTTTATAAAGAAGTAATGTATAATTTACTATGACTTTTTTAACCCTTCTCTAATGAGGAGATTAATTTTTTGGTGAATTCACTTGTGGAATTTATAGAACTTTTCCTGTTAGGAAACCAAACTGATTTTTACAAATATAATTTTTGTCACAAAATTTTCCATTTGCTTGGATAAAATCTTTTCAATGACTTTAGAGAACGTTGGGAGGAGTGAGATAGGACAGTAGTTCCCCATATCTTCCAGTGATCTCTTTTCTGAAGAGTGGCTCAGAGCATCTCAGGACATTGGAAAAACATCTCTGTTCAACTGATTAGTTAATAATTGTAGTCAATGTATGAAAGGTAATATCACATACAGCCTTCACAACAATGATGCATATTCCATCCCACCCACAACACCATTGCATAGTCCTTACCATCCAGCTGAATTTGAATATAAAATATAAAGTGTAATGAAATCATACAAAGAAGAACAGCATGAATGGTCAGGTTTGTTTGACCCATGAGAGCACTGTGCAGATGCTCAAAAAACCAAACTGGCAGACTCTTCAAGATGAGTGCAAACTATCGCATGAAAGCCTACTCACAAAGTTTCAAGAACCAGTGTTAAGTGAAGAATCTAGGAATGTACTACAATATATTGCTCCCAAGGGGATCATGAAGACAAGATTAGACTAACTATAACACACACAGACACCTTTAAGCAATTGGTCTTCCACACTCCGCATACGAATCAAACAGAAAGATGCTATAATAATTGGTACGATGAGAAGGACATTGTGTCATGCACTCTACAGTTGTTTGCAGAATAAGGCTGCAGCCTTATTATTTTTCCATCAGCTCTTCTGGTTTGGGTGCACTTCTTATTACAAATCAATGTTGCTCTTTCTTTTTCTTCCTGTTGATCTTAAGACTGCTGCCGTCTCAAGTATTTCTTGCTTTCATTTTCATTTTGTGTGTATCTAAAACCATTCTCCTGGCAATTCTCATTTACCATTCTTGAAATGACATATTACTTTGGTGTTTTTATCATCATCTAAGCTAACATATTATTGTAATTGCCCAGATTTTTTGACATTTTTGCTCATTGTAATAAACTCTTCTCTGTGCTTTATCTGTCAGAGTTGCCAATGTTTTCTACATTCTCTTCTAGGTACCTGTCTGAATGACACCACATTCCGTTTTTGATTTGTTTTGCACAATATTTTCTCTTCCACATACGTGCAAATATTCACAGCATGTAACGTCTTGTTTATTGCCTCTCAAAGGACTATCATAACTTTATCAGCTATTATTCCTTTATACCTTCTTTCAACTTCATCTTCTAAACAGTTTTTAAAGGAATGCATTTCTGTTCATGTATCTCATGGATTGTTACTCTCTGCTATTTCAAAAACTTAAATGGGAAGGACAAAAATGTAAATTAAAAGTTCTACTCAAACTCATGAAAATCAAATACTGACCAGTCCCTGAAATAATGTCACTGTAAACTTTATACAGAAATAATGCTACCTCCAAAGACACATTAAGATAAAAATATGTAGAAGGGAGGCTAAAGGAACTCTGTTAAAATTAGTTGGAATTGCTTGCTTCAGTTTAGGTTATTCTGACATTGTGCATGCATGTTCTATTTACAAGTTCTGATTTGTACTGCATTAAATATGTGAATTTTATTTATGATTACATCTTATTAATTCCAGTGCTCGAAACCTTGTGGTGGGGGTATAAAAACAAGAGAAGTTGAGTGCCTGCAAGTAATGGCCCAGAACCATATAGTGCCACGTCCTACATCACAATGTCCTGCATCTAAACCAGCTGACAAGAAGCCATGTAACACTAAAGCTTGTTCTACACATTCTGATCGACCAATTATTGATACTGAAAACAAAACTTTTATCCAAAAGAACTCAAATGACAAGAAAGTAAGTTTGAAGATAGGAGGACAAGCAGTGGTGTTTGCAGGTGTTCAGGTGAAGATAAGATGCCCTGTTAGAAGATTTAACAGGTAAACACTTCACTTTTTATGTTTTAAGCTTACGAACTTACGAGTATCTTCCTATGCAAAATGTTTGTAAAATGTACCATCAACTTAGTACTGCATTAAGGAAAAAGATCATTTTTTTCAGTGATTTAAAAAATTAAACTTTTGCTGGTTTAAATCAACAGCAATGTTATTCTCACATTGTTCTTAACTTCGTGGATTTCTACAAAATGGATATCACAGTAAATTCACTTTACAAAATATAACGTAGAGTATGACTGTAGAAATAGCATACATTTAACTCAGCATAAACCATCCCTCCCCCCTCCCAAACCACCCCTCCCCCTAATCAGTAGCACAAATTTATGTAGAGCAATGTTTGTTACATATAATTAGAAGTTTAATTTCAATGCATGTACAGCTTCAAAGTGATAAGTCCAGTGCACTTTGAGATACATGTCAAGCAAGAGACAATGTTTTTCATGTTTGTGCACACAGAGTGCTGAGTGCTTTGGAATTGCAGTATTTTATATGACTGAAATAAAGCAAATCCACCATGGGGCTGTTGTTTTTGATTGAGTAAAACATTTTTTGGGTTTTGGGGAGAGTGATCTAGGTTAAAATAACATTGCCACAAAGGCCAGGTGTGGGAACTGGCACACAGTTCTGAGAAGTGATTGACAGTGTGAAGTCACATACACTTCTTTCATGTAGGATGTTCTGAAGAAAACTGCTTCGATAGATATGATGAGGTTGGCCTTTACTGATTTAGTAGTCGTGCTTATTGTCATAATTACGGAGAAAGAACTGCTGATTTTAAAGCTCAAAGCTCAACTGGCAGTAGCACAGGCAAAATTGGAATTGTTGAGAACTGCAGTTGCCAGCAGTAATGTTGGAATGGAGTTTATGATTGGTCTATTGTCAAACCTGCCAAATCAGACAAGAAGTTGTAAGAGATATTGCAAGTCTGTTAGTTTTAGTCTAGATGTCTCCAGCTGCTTCCCTAGAATGGAGACTGGAGAAAAATATGTAAACAACCCAAGGAGTTCATGAACACTCCAAATAGAAAGGAAAACAGAAGCAAGTTGTGGTTCGTAGTAGTCAGAGGGGTGAAAAGGCCAAGAAGATCCTTCTGTTAGTGAGTACCCATGGGATGAAAAGTGTGAACTAGTACAGAACCTGCAGGCAGTGGATATAAAGTAACAAGCCTTTCTAAAGGCAAGTTTCAGGACTCAGTAAAACCATTTGCCATTTATGCTCTCTGGGAAAAAATCTTGGTGAAGCAATCCACATAGTAATTATCAGGGGGAAGGAGGTCTTTGAAAGATAATCTCAACTTGGCAATTGTGGAGAACATCAGGCACATGTCTGGTAATGCTCATCAGACTAACATGAAGACTATCACTCTCTGAATAATAAGACAAATTCTGTATGAAGAATTCCATCAAATATGTTAATGCAGAACCTTAAAATGTTGCTCAATAGAATGGGGCAGTGACACTCGGGAGTGGTTAATACATTGGACCTTATGCAGTGCACCACGAGTGGTATGGTCTACATCCGAATGTGTCCACTAAGAGCTTACTTACATGACTTGCGCTGTGTGACAAAAAAAGTGAAGCACCTAGAAGGGGAGAGGAAAGTAAAATGAAACTTCATAAGGTGAGAGGGTATGTGATGTTATTCCAGTCATTTAAAAAGAACTTGGCAGTATGTGCCAACTTATAAGTATGACATATCTCCTCCTCTTGCCTGTGTGCATGCACTGATTTGTTAGGGAATGGCATCATAAAGCCAATGTATCCTCTCCTGAGGCGAGCTGGGCCACAGCTGTTGTAACTGGCCTTCAATGTCCTTGATGCTGGCAATGGTATTGATGTCACATTCAGACTAGTCCCACACATGTTCCATTGGTACATACCTGGGGATCATGTTGGACACAAGAGTACCTGAATATCTCACAGACAGCTCATAGAGATGTACATGCGTGATTGGCCATTATCCTGTTGCAAAAAGGCATCACAATGCTGTCGAATGAGAGGTAACACTTGAGGGTGCAGGATGTCTGTGACATACCATGGTGCCATCAGATGTCCACTATTATCCATGACCTGAAGTCATATCCAATGCCCCCCTCCACTCCATGATTTTAGAAGTAATTGCATCTCTCCAAAACATTGGATGAATGAGACCTCTCCCTATGTCACCACCAACAGTGGTCATCCGAGATATTGCAGAACTGTGATTTATTTCTGAATGGTTTGTGATGCCATTTATCAGCAGTCCATGCCTCCCACTCACAGAACCAATAACGTAGTCCTGCTGATGCTAGCCTCTGACCAATTCTGAGGGATGACACAGAATGTCACAGGAAGTCTGTTATTTATTCTTGTATGAGCAGGTGCAAATGTGAAAGGATTACAATGCACCTGGTGCATAGTAAGGTGATCCTCCCTGGTGGTCTAAACCTCATCTCCCAGAACGTTGAAGATGAGTATGCCTACCCTCACACTTCAAGCAGTCCAACTTTGGACCACTGTTACATCTGAATACATTCAAATATGGATATTGCAAGACTCAACCAGCTGGACAAATGAAGACCCATAATGACGCCCATTTAAAAATGTATTAGATGCTGATAAAACTATCTCACGTGAGTATGCTGCATGTCTCTGTCCTTCAGCATTTGATAGCATTCATGTCCCTTATACACGGAATAACCAAAGAAACTGGTACACCTGCCTAACATTGTGTAGGACTCCACAAGCATGCAGATGTGGCATGGACTCGACTAATGTCTGAAGTAGTGCTGGAGTGATGAATCCTGCAGGGCTGTCCATAAATACCTCTTCTGAACAGTACGTTGCAAGGCATTCCAGATATACTCAACAATGTTCATGTCTGGGGAGTTCGGTGGCCAGCAGAAGTGTTTAAACTCAGAAGAGTGCTCCTAGAGCCACTCCGTAGCAATTCTGGACATGTGGGGTGTCACATTGTCCTGCAGTAATTGCCCAAGATCCTCAGAATACACAGTGGACATGAATGGATGCAGGTGATCACACAGTATGCTTACGTACATTTCACCTGTCTGAGTCTTATCTAGACGTATCAGGGGTCTCATATCAGTTCAACTGCATATGCCCCACACCATTACATAGCCTCTACCAGCTTGAAGAGTCCCATGCTGACATGCAGGGCCTATGGATTCATGAGTTTGTTTCTATACCCATACACATCTATCTGCTCAATATGATTTGAAATGAGACTCGTCTGACCAGGCAACATGCTTCCAGTCATCAACAGTCCAATTTCAGTGTTGAATGGCCCAGGCAAGGCATAGCTTTGCACCTTGTAGCCATCAGGGGTACATGACTTGGTGTTCGGCTCCAAATTGATGATGTTCCATTGAATGGTTCACACGCTGACACTTGTTGATGGCCCAGCATTGAAATATGCAGCAATTTGCAGAAGGGTTGCAATTCTGTCATGTTGAATGATTCTCCTCAGTCAACATTGGTCCCATTCTTGCAGGACCTTTTTCTGGACACAGTGATGTTGGAGATTTGATGTTTTACCAGATTTCTGATATTCACAGTACACTCGTGAAGCAGTTGTATGGGAAAAATCCTCACTTCATCGCTACCTCAGAGATGCTGTGTCCCATCACTTGTGCACCGACTACAACATCACTTTCAAATTCACTTAAATCTTGATAACCTGCCGTTGTAGCAGCAGTAACTGATCTAACAACTGCATCACACACTTTTTGTCTTATATAGGCATTACTGATCGCAGTACCACATTCTGCCTGTTTACATATTTCTGTATTTGAATATGTATGCCTATACCAGTTTGTTTGGCACTTCAGTGTATATGCTACTTGATATGTCAAGTTCCATGGAGATATCCACCAGAGTAAAAGGAAGTCAATATAACAAGTTTATTTGTTGACCACAACTTTAATAAAGTCTTCAGTGTATTATGGAAGTAAAGTTCTTTCAAGTGAAAAATAAACAATAGGCCTCCAATGGCAAACAAAATTAATAATGTGACTCTTCAAGCTTTCCTGGCGGGTGTGTTGTAAATAGTCTTCACAGGTTTTCCGGCCGATCATGTTGTGCAAATTCCACATTATTTCCTCAGAGCAACTGTCTGACATCTTCAGGTGATTCAACCTTGCTGGTGGCTAGGTACAACTGACGGTACCCGCACATTGACGCCCTGTTTCTAGAACACGCACATGCACAGGTGTAGAAATTGTGCATGCACAATGATTTGCAGTTAGATGGTGCCATATTCAAACTACCACTGCCAAAAATCGCAGAGCAGCCCTCCTGCACATGCGCTGTATGCTGCATTTGCCAACAGTGTGGCCAGATGTTACTCACCAATGGCCGTATTAGATCAGTGTTATGATGGGCCTGTTATCAAAGAATCTTGATTTTCACATCATGATTTAATAGCAGCCAATGCAGGGATCCAGGCTATGCTCAGCTGAAATCCCATGTTGTTGATGAGACTATCGGCTGTACGGATATGTATTGCTTCCTTAATGATGTAATCCCAGGAAGATGATGCCAGGGATAAAACTTCCGTCTCTTCATAAATCATCCAATGTCCTGTATTCATACAGTGTTCCGCAATTGCCAATTTTTTGGTTGATGAAGGCGTGTTTGACACTGATGGCCATCACAGCATTCTTGTGCTGTGTGGCATGTCTGGCCTATATACGCTGCCCCACATTGGCAAGGAATCTGATACGAATACACCCACCACTTTGGCCTTTTTGCCATATTTTGATGCCATGTCATCAAGAATCAGAAGAGTCCTCAGAAGATATGGAATTAAGTGTGTTTTTCAACACTCTGCAAAACCGAGAAGCCTGTTGGGTTCGGTTAAGGATGACCTTGGCCTGAGGAAATGTAGTGTGTACAAGATTCCTTGTCAATGTTGGACAGCGTATATAGGTCAAATGTGCTGCATGGTATGAGAACGCTGCAATGAACATCAACATCATACACACCTTTGTCAACTGAAAAAATTGACAATTGCGGAACACTGTCTGAATACAGGACATTGGATGATTTATGAAAAGATGGATGTTTTATCCCCAACATCATCTTTCTGGGATTGCGTCATTAAGGAAGCAATACATATCCATACATCCGATAGTCTCATCAACAACGATACAGAATTTCAACTGAGCACAGCATGGAGCCCTGCATTAACTGCTATTAAATCATGACACAAAAATCAAGATTCTTCGATAACAGGCCCATCATAACATTGGTCTAATTCGGCCATTGGTGGGTAACGTCTGGCCGCACTGTTGGCAAATGCAGCATACAGCATACGTGCAAGAGGGCTGCTCTGCAATTTTCGGCAGTGGGAGTTTGAATATGGCACCATCTAACTGCAAATCATTGCACATGTGCAATTTCTGCACCTGCTCATTCATCGGGTGCGTGTTCTAGAAACAGGGCATCAATGTGCGGGTACCATCAGTCATACCTACCCACCAGCAAGGTTGAACCACCTGAAGATGTCGGATAGTTGCTCTGAGGAAATATCATGGAATTTCCACAATATGATCCAGTGGCAAACCCGTGAAGACTATTTACAAAATTAATAATCCTGAATCAAAAAATAAATAAGTTCCTCAACATGCAGAAAATAACCAATTGATAAATGAGAACACAACACTCTTTAAGAAAGAGTTTGAAGAAAGTTAAACTTATAGCAAGTTCCTTAATTCTTGGGCTTGGAAATCAAAGTCTGCACTCTGGCTTAAGCCTTGGGAACAAACACTTTCAAAATATCTTGCAGTTGTACTTCACAGAAGAAGTTCTAATGATCAAATAGTACTTAAAGTGTCTAAGTCTGGTAAGGACAGAAGCACAAAATAAAGTCTTTGCACTATTATGTCAGTGAAGTAAAAACAACAGAAATGATACCAAGTCCTGGCTATCACACCACCAATCACACTTAGAGACCAGACAGAGGAGGTGGCATTCTATCTCGGAAGATGGTAATGAGTCTGTAGTGAGGCATTGCTCAAAATTTCTTTTTGGTTGCTCACTGCAGAGGAACAGCCTATCTAAGCGTGAGTGCAAGCCTAAATAGGTGCCTCACAGTACCATTCATGTACATCTATTTTCAGCATGTGAAACTGTGGATGCAGGAAGAGGTGCAGTAAATCAATGACCTCTACCATCACCGTGCAAGCTGCCTGGTGGCCTGCTCAGAATGCTGTTGTTGCCACCTGCTGGTCTGCATGTAGTGTTCCAGAACTCATATTTCCTGTGGCATTCGTTTTGTAGAAGCAGAGCTAGTGACAACCCAAACTACTCAGACATTGTGCATGGTGCCATCATCCAGAGTGCCATGTCACTACTAGGCTTGGTAACAACACTAAACTTGAAGAACACTACTGTGCTCTGATGGTTATTCTAACTGTTACAGAGAATTGCTACTTCAGTTTTTTGTCAGGCAGTGTATTTATACAAGCATTGATTGCACTAGGCACTGTCTGTCCAAGCCCTGTGATTTTCAATATTTTTGATAGGTCTTTTTAGGTTAAATATTTCCAAAAGATATAGCTGCCAAATAACTATTGATGCAGTTGCAACAGCCAGTGAAGCACAAACAGGAAAAGGCACTTTGTGCAACCCAAGTGGTAACAGTCATTTTACATTTCAACTTCTTCATCAAAATGTAAAAAGCTTTTTAAATAAGAAAGACAAATTCTTCATACCAAAACAGGATATTCATAAGTGTAAACATATTTCTGCATATATTCTGTGCATGAAAAAATGTAAGCTGGAAATGAACACTCACATCTAGATGGATACAAGGTAGTATACCATCACTGTGGCATAATACAAAGGTTTGAACTTTAATAGTGGCAACTATTTATTTACAGCTTGTACAAAATAGATATGTGTTTCAAAGTTATATTGACCTTCAAAGTAGTCACCAGCAGTGTGTATAAACCCTTGCCAGCAATGTGGAAGTCGTAGGATACTCTTAGCAGTGCCAGTTGTGTTGTTAGTTCGAGCAGCGAGGTCTATTGCCCGACGAATTTGTAGCAGTTGTGAAGCAAAAGCCGTGAAGTGTTTCCTTCAGTTTAGAAATCAAGTTGAAGTTACGAGGCCTTAAGTCGGGGGAGTGCAGTAGGTGATATAGCACTTAGTAGCTCCATCAGTCAAACAAATCAGTTACAGCTAGCGCTGTATGTGCTTGAGCATTGTCCTGCAAAATGATGGTCAGGTCCTGCAGAAACTGGAGTGGTCATAGGTTGTGTTCCAAAAATGAACAGCATAGAGATAGAAGTGATGACAGTTTCTGCAGGACCTGACCATCATTTTGCAGGACAATTCTCAAGCACATACAGAGTGTGTGTGTGTGTGTGTGTGTGTGTGTGTGTGTGTGTGACATCATAAGAGTAGAATGGCCAAACAATAATTAACATATTATTTTCAATATATTTACATCATTTACCTTCTTATCAAAACAGTGACAGTTATAAGGCAATTCACTAACAACATAATATGGATGTCACATCATTCCAGACTTACTTGGGAATGACAATAAATGCCAAAACAGTGTGTCATGAATAAAGATTAGTTATTATAAGGAGCTGTTGTGCTGTGTGTATCTAATAAACATGTTCAACAAGTATCTTTATCCAGTACAGCATAACAATGCCATGTAATTAGTGCTGTGGGCAGAGTTTTGCATTACAATACTCCAGGTAGAGAGTTGATTTTATAATTATAGTACATCATCTCAGCAGAAAATATGGCAACATATTGACTGTTTACATAATTTCATAATGTATTTTCTTAAGTCACAGACAGGCACAGTTAAGACACTTACTCATAAGTTTTCAGCCACAGTCTTCATCAAAAAAGACACACACACACACACACACACACACACACACACACACACACACACACACACACACCATTCATTCACACAATCAAGCACATCTCATGCACACATGACTGCAAACTCCAGTATTCTGGCCCGAGCTGCTAGAGTCGGTGGTCATATGTGTGTGTGTGTGTGTGTGTGTGTGTGTGTGTGTGTGTGTGTGTGTGTGTGTGAAATGTGCTTGCTTGTGTGAATGAACGGTGTGTGTTTCTCTTTTTCTGATGAGGGATGTGGTTGAAAGCTAATGTGTAAGTATCTTTTAATTGTGCTTTAAAAGATAGACTACTACACATTTAGAAATTCTTCTGTAGAGTAGAAGAAAATAGCAAACAAGTATGATATCAGTTTGTGTTTGAAGTTAATATTATTATTGCCAGCCGTGGTGGCCGAGCAGTTCTAGGCGCTTCAGTCTGGAACTACACAACTGTTGCGGTCACAGGTTCGAATCCTGCCTCGGGCATGGATGTGTATGATGTCATTAGGTTTAAGTAGTTCTAAGTTCTAGGGGACTGATGACCTCAGATGTTAAGTCCCGTAGTGCTCAGAGTCAATATTATTATTCATTTAATTCTGCTTGTAAGTAGGTAGCCGGTCAAAGATTTTTGTGGTTGAATACCTCACTCATTTCTGTGCCCCAATAAGGCTGAGTGAAGGAAAATGTAACTCAATTCTCCTCCTAGTATGTTAATAAATACTGTTATTGTTTTCAAACTGTGAATGATTGTTGACAACAGTAGCCATCACATAGTATCATTGCTACATGCTTCTGTACAACAAACATTTTTACCGCCGGTGATGAGTTACCCCACAACTCATAGACATTAATGAGGGAACATTTTCATCTCCAAAATCTGGTATCATCTATAATACAGAAGTTGCTTCATGCCCTTATCAATATAAACATCGAATGATTCAGGATATTCTGTTCCATTTATTGGTTTACCCTTATGCTGTATTTCTAATAATATGGTCAGGTCTTGTACAGTACTGAATTACAAATACACTGAGATGGCAAAAGTCATGGGATACCTTCTAAAATCTTGCTGGGCCTATTTTTGCCTGGCTTAGTGCAGCAGCTTCATGTGACAAGGACTCGACAAGTTGTTGGAAGTCCCCTGCAGAAATACTAAGCCTCGCTGCCTCTTTAGCTGTCCATAATTGCTAAAGTGTTGCCAGTGCAGATTTTGTGCATGAACTGACCTCTCAATTACGTCCCATAAATGTCTGATGGGATTCTCCAGAATGTTCTTCAAACCAATCATGAACAAGTGTGGCCTGGTAACATGGTACATTGTCATCTGTAACAAGTTCATCATTGTTTGGGAACGTCATCTCCCTGAATCACCACAGATGGTCTCCAAGTAGCTGATAATAACCATTCATAGTCAATGACACAGTCCACAGCCCACACCATTATGGAGCCAGAACTTGGGTCAATGGCTTCATTGTATTTGCACAACTCTCGAACCCCACCAACACTTCTCCCCAACTTGAATTGGGACTCAGCTGACCAAGGCATGGTTTTCCAATCGTCTATGGTTGGGTGAGGGTGGGAGGGAAGATGCTACAGGAGGGATGTGGCAGACAGGATAGTTGATTGCGAGGCTGTGCTGGTGGGGAGGGGAGGGCAAAGGGGGGATGAGAAAATAGAGGAGGGGAAAGAATTAGCCAGGTGCTTTGGCAAGATAAAGACATGCATAGAGCTGGAGTGGGAGCAGGGAAGGGGATAGAGGCAGGTGGAGAGAACAGGGACTAGTGAAGGAGTCGCAAGAACAAAGGATATGTTGCAAGGAGACTTCTCACCTGTGGAATCCAGAAAAGCTGGTGTCAGTGGGAAGCCCGTGCCATCTAGATTGGTTTCATCAACACCGGAAGTCTACTCGTTTTATATATACTGTATGAAAATGGCACACACGTCTGCAGTCTCAGAGAGCTGAAACCACACTGCGAGCAGCAGCACCAGTGCATGATGGGTGTGGCAACTGGGTGGGGGTAAGGAGGAGGCTGGGGCAGGGAGGGGGAGGGAAAGTATGGTGGGAGTAGTGGACAGTGAAGTGTTGCACTTTAGACGGAGGGAAGGAGAGAAGGTGCCGAGGGGGGAGGGGGTAAGTAACGGAAAGGAGAGAAATAAAAAGAAACTAAAAGTCTGGGTGTGGCGGTGAAATGACGGCTGTGTAGAGCTGGAATGGGAACAGGGAGGGGGCTGGATAGCTGTGGACAGTGACTAACGAAGTTTGAGTTGAGGAGGGTTATGGGAATGTAGGATGTATTGCAGGGAAAGTTCCCACCTGCACAATTCGGAAAAGCTGGTGTTAGTGGGAAGGATCCATATAGCACAGGCCGTGAAGCAGTCATTGAGATGAGGGATATCATATTTGGAAGTGTGTTCCGCAACAAGGTGGTCCACTTGTTTTTTGGCCACAGTTTGTTGGTGGCCATCATACAGACAGACAGCTTGTTGGTTGTCATGACTACATAGAATGCAGGACAGTGGTTGCAGCTTAGCTTGTAAATGACATGATTGGTTTCACAGGTAGCCCTGCCTTTAATTGGATAGGTGACGTTAGTGACCGGACTGGAGTAGGTGGTAGTAGGAGGATGTATGGGACAGGTGTTTCTTCTAGGTCTGTTACAGGGGTATGAGCCATGAGGTAAGGGATTGAGAGCAGGGGTTGTGTAAGGATGGATGAGTATATTGTGTAGGTTTGGTGGGCGGCGGAATACCACGGTAGGAGGGGTGGGAGGGATAGTTGGCAGCACATTTCTCATTTCAGGGCATGACAAGAGGTAAATGAAACCCTGGTGGACAATGTAATTCAGTTGCTCCAGTCCTGGATGGTACTGAGTTGCGAGGGGAATGCTCCTCTGTGGCCGGACTGTGGGACTTTGGGAGGTGGTGGGAGACTGGAAAGATAAGGCACAGGAGATTTGTTTTTGTACAGTCAGTGAAGGCTTCATTGAGGCCCTCAGTATATTTTGAGAGGGACTGCTTGTCACTCCAGATGCAACAACCATGGATGGCTAGGCTGTACGGAAGGAACTTCTTGGTATGGAATTGGTGGCAGCTGTCGAAGTGGAGGTATTGCTGGTGGTTAGTAGGTTTGATATGGACGGAGGTACTGATATAGCCATCTCTGAGGTGGGGGTCAACATCTAGGAAGGTGGCTTGTTGGGTTGAGTAGGACCAGTTGAAGCAAATGGGGGAGAAGTTGTTGAGGTTCTGGAGGAATGTGAAAAAGGTGTCCTCACTTTCAATCCAGATAGCAAAGACGTCATCAATGAATCTGAACCAGGTGAGGGGTTTATGATTCTGGGTTTTTAGGAAGGTTTCCTCTAGATGGCCCATGAATAGGTTAGCACAGGATGGTGCCATGCGGGTGCCCATAGCCGTACCATAGATTTGTTTGTAGGTAATGCCTTCAAAGGAGAAATAATTGTGGGTGAGGATATAGTTGGTCATGGAGACTAGGAAGGAGGTTGTTAGTTTGGAATCCATAGGGCATCTGGAAAGGTAGTGTTCGATAGCAGTAAGGCAATGGGCATTAGAAATGTTAGTGTACAGGGAGGCGGCATCAGTAGTGACGAGCAGGGTACCGTGTGGTAAAGGGACAGGAACTGTGGAAAGTCGGTCGAGGAAGTGGTTGGTATCTTTTATATAGAAGGATAGGTTCTGGGTAATAGGTTGAAGGTGTTGGTCTTCAAGAGCAGAGATTCTCTCTGTGGGGGAACAGTAACCAGCCACAATGGGGCATCCTAGGTGGTTGGGTTTATGGACTTTAGGACGCATGTAGAAGGTGGGAGTGCAGGGAGTGGTAGGGGTAAGTAGAGAGATGAACTCTGGGGAGAGGTTCTGGGATGGGCCTAAGAGTTTGAGTGGTGACTGGAGATCCTGCTGAATTACTGGAATGGGATCACTGTGGCATGGTTTGCAGGTGGAAGTATCTGACAGCTGATGGAGTTCTTCTGACACATAATCCTTGCCGTTCAAAACAACGGTGGTGGAGCCTTTGTCTGCATGTAGGATTATAAGGTTGGGATCAGTTTTTAGATGGTGGACTGGGGTTCTTTCTGCGGATGTAAGGTTAGTTTGCATGTTGAGGGATTTGGGGAATGATGGCGAGGCAAGGTTCGAGGTTAAGAAAGTCTGGAAAGTTAACAGGGGGTGGTTTGGAGGCAGTGAGGTTGGATCACAGTTGGATAGAGGAGTGAACTGAGTTAGGCAAGGTTTAATATTGGTCTTTGGTTGAGTCTCATTGGTCAGGTTGGTGACGAAAAAATGCACTGGTGCTGCTGCTCTTGTGTGTATGTGTGTCTACTGCTGACAAAGGCCTTTATGGCCGAAAGCTACAATTGTGTGAATCTTTTTGTTGTGCCTATTGCTACTCAGCATCTCTGCTATATGGTGAGTATTGTCACATTTAAAAAATGAATAATAAAGTTATAAAGTTGGCTTTGTCATTTGTAATCTAACATTTGCAATTGCATAACTGAAACTTAATTTAACAGAGACAAAAAAGGAAACTGTGTTTGCCATTCTGTGTCATATGCTTATTGGTTTGATGTATTTTAAGTAATGTTGTATATTTGCTTTTCTGTACCACATACAAAACATAAGGATGTACTTCATTTGGCTGGTTTTCTATTAGACTCATCAGCTGTGTGTGTGGTGTGTGTGTGTGTGTGTGTGTGTGTGTGTGTGTGTGTGTGTGTGTGTTTGTGTGATTGCGAGAAAGGGGGGGGGGGGGGGGGGGGGGGGGAGACAGATTCACAAAAAGAAGGCGGGGAGCAGTCTTTCAGTTGGATGCCCCTTGGGCGACCTGCATGTCCCAAACCTACCCCAATAATCCTAGTGAGGAAAGAGAACCTACAGTTTAACATGGAATATGAACCCTGTGTCATTCCTAGAAAACCTTCCTATCATTGAGACGTGGAGGTTAATCAATGTCTCCATCTGATAAATCCTTATCGACTTCACTGAATTGCATATCCTCATTATTCTGAACATTTTTGCTCCTGTTTCTAGTTAAGTCACCTCCCTTCTTCTTCCAATTGACATTTAAATCTGAAATATCGCTACCACTTATAGCGATCATTATGCAAGTTACCCAAAAACACAATTAAATCTTCACTCACCTCCTACCTTTCCTTGATATGATTCATAAATATCATTGCAATTTTCTTCCCAACAATCAGGGTAAACTCTTTGATGCATGATTTTTTAAAAGTGAGACACTTAATTGTTCTTCCCTCACATTTATCCACACTGTGTACAGGAAATGTATATTTATTTATTTATTTATTTATTTTATTTATCCATCCATTGACAATAAATATTGTTTGGATGTTGTCAAGGGTACATGTGAGCCATTCCAAAGAAATGGGACACAAGCAATATATACGTAAAAAAATACAAAACAAAATAATACAATGAAGTTAATAATAATACAATGAAATTAATATAGCCTATATACATCCTTGCTTGTTATTTTAAATGCATAGTCTGTTTTTCATAAGGCTTTAGTTTTGTCCTCCCTAAACGGCAAGTCCTTATATACACAACACTGCTTAAGTATATATTTACATCACACAACAGCTGTCCTTTAAGTATGTAAATGTAATCAATGATTAGGTACAGATAGAGTATTTTCCATTTTACCTTTATAAATATCATCAGAAAAAATTTATTGACCTACATAGTCATTTAAAGAATAAAAACATTGTTCTACTAGAAATTTTTTAAATTTATCATCTTCTAACTGCCTGATGTTTACTGGCAGTGCGTTGTACAGTTTTACACTGATATGGCTCGCATGCCTTTGTGTATTCGTTCTTTTTGTTCGCTGAGTATGGGGTGCTGCGCTATTATGGGTATTGTAGTTATGAAAGTCGGCATTTGCCTGAAAATCTGCAGTGTGGGTCCTGACATACAATACACATTTGTATATGTATAATGATGGTATAGTAAGTATTGTAAGCTTTTTGAATATGGGTTTGCAGTGTGTCTATGGATGACTGTGAGTTATTATTCTGATGGCCCTCCTCTTATGCAACAAAAAAATTTGTTTTAGGTGCCCTGTTGTGGAACCCCAAAATGTTATTCCGTACGTGGCAAGAGATTGAAAATAGCCGAAATATGCCATTCTGGCACCCTCTGAGGTACAAACATTTGCAATAATTCTGAGGGCAAAACAGGCTGAATTAAGTTTCTGTGCAAGTTTTATTACATGGTCATTAAAATTTAAGTTTTCATCCACATGAATCCCCAGCAATTTTGTGGATGTCACTCTGACTAAAGCTTTGTCACCCCACACCAGATCGAGATTTACACTTTGACATCTTTCCCCAACCTGCATATAATTTGTTTTATTTACATTCAATGTCAACCTGTTTGCATTGAACCAAGAGTGATGTAATTTAGTACTTTATCAGCAGTTGTTGGTAACAATTGCTTTGGTGCACTTATTATCACACTAGTATCATCTCCAAATATTATTGCTTTGGCTGCATCATCTGAGGTGTGAAGATCATTTATATAGACAAGAAACAATATAGGCCCTAGGATGCTGCCTTGTGGTACTCCTATTTTTAAATTTTTTGCCTCTGATACTGAATTTATTTTGTGGTTGGAGTAAGTTGATGTCAGTCCTATAACCTGTGTTCTGTTTTTTAGGTATGATTCAAACCATTTTTTTCCTATCCCATGGATACCCAACACTTCCAATTTTTCTAAAAGAATGTCCTGGTTCACAGTGTCAAAAGCTTTGGAGAGGTCTAAATTTACTCCTACTACAGTATAATCTTTTCCTAGAGTTTTGATTATTTGTTCAGTGTAGCACATTACTGCTGTTTCGGTATTTTTACATGCTTGGAAGCCATGCTGATTTCTGTTTAGTAAATTATGGTCATTTAGATATTTATTGATTCGGTGCTTCATCAGTTTTTCTAATATTTTTGAAAATGCTGGGAGGAGAGATATTGGGCGACAGTTTTTTACCTTATACTTGTCGCCGTTTTTAAATAATGGCTTCACTTTTGAAATTTTCAGCCTTTCTGGAAAAGCTCCTTCACTGAATGATAAATTGCCTATGTGTGCAAAGGGCTTTGCGAATTGTGGTGCTGTCCTTGTTATGATTGACACAGGCACCTCATCTATGCTAGCCGACATTTTGGGTTTCAAGCTTGGTATCACTTTCAACACTTCACCCGCATTTGTTGGCTCTACCCTCATCCTACAAGCTGTTTTTGGATATTCAGGTTTTTCTACATTTGTAACTTTTAAGCTTAACGAAGTTGTTGCATTTATGAAATAATTGTTAATATAATTTGGCAAATCTTGTTTATTAATATTGACATTTTTTAAATTTTTGAGGCTAATGTCCTGGTTTCCACAACTCTTCCCCGTTTCAGTCTTCACAATACTCCATATGGCTTTTGATTTGTTTTCAGACTGTCTTATAAAACTATCATTACTCATGAATTTTGCTTTAGCAATTACTTTTCTATGTACCCTCTTGTAATTCCTGACATATTCTATCAATTGTGGGTCTGTGGATGTTTTCATTTTAGAAATTAGTCTCTTTAGAGTTCCACAGGAAGTTTTGATGCCAGCTGTGATCCAAGAACTTGGCTTTGTATTGCCATGTGACCTGATTTTTGACAGCTTTTTTGGAAAACACATTTCAAAATATCCCATGAAAATGGAAGAAAATGTGTTATATGCATCATTTGTATTTATTAGGGATAGTACTTCTGCCCAAGCCTCATTAGTTAGCATATTTATGAATTCTACACAGTTTTCTGTAGAAAAATTTCTTTTATACATGAAGTGTGTTTTTTTCTCTTTCAGTGGCCTTGAAGGAATTTTGAGGACAAGAGCATTGTGGTCTGATAATCTCAAATCAGTATTTGTTACTTCAACTTCTGTGCGTCTTACATTTGAAAATATATTATCAAGAAGACTGACTGCATTATTTGTTATTCTTGTGGTTTGGTGTGTATGTGTGGATGCAGGATGAAACTACATAACAGATTTAGGAACTGGTCTTTTAGCCTACTTTCACTCTTAGGATTAATATTGAAGTCACCACACACAACTACAGTGGCTCTATCGGTGAAAAGAGTGTTAAGCAATATTACTAATTGGTTAAAGAATATGTCTGCATCACCAGTAGGTGGTCTGTATATTGCTGTGACTATGAATTTTCCCTGTATTTCATTCAACTGCACAGCTGCTGCTTCAAAATGATTTTCCACACTCAATGACTCAGCTTCACACCTTCTTTTATAGCTAATACTTGGTTTGGTAAATACACATACACCTCCATTTTTGGTATTTTTCTACAATATTGGCTTACCAGCTTAAATGGATGAATATTAATGTTATTTAGTTCAAAACTTCTGCACCAATGCTCCACAATGCACATGCAGTCAATATTTGCACTGTTCATAGCTACCTCAAGTTCTAATGATTTATTTCTAAGACATTGAATGTTTAAGCTTAGAATCTGCAGGTGATGAGGATGAGAACTGGTTACATTTGTATTTACATTTTGTGGTGTCATACTCTGTTCCTTGCCCTGGCGAGGTACCAAAAATCCTTCAGAAGGACAGGTTTTCTGCACCTTGTAGGTCATTCACTGGGATATGGTGAGTTGCTTGCTGCTGGTGGTGGTGGTGGTGTAGCTCCCAGTGTCATTGATACTGTCATTTCTGTTGTTGTTGTTGTTGTTGATGATGATGATGATGATGATGATGATGATGACGACGATGATGATGGTGTAGCCGTTTCTGATACTTCAGGTGTTGGTTCTGTTGTAATTGATATGCTTCCTTGTGAACTGCTAGCACTTGAGGTGTTTTCTTGCGATGTCAGAACATCAAACTTGTCTTGTAGTGGTGATGCTTCATTTTCAGATTCACCATGTAGTTTGTGGGTCTTGTCCTTGAGGAGAATTACGTTTTCTTATTTTTCTGGGTCAACAAATTTTTTTGTTCTGGCTTATTTACAAGATCCTTTTACTTTTCACATGGTTCATGAGCACTATCACTAAACACTGCACTTCCACAATCTGTTGTGGAAAGTACTTGAAATAAGTTGTCCTGCACGAAGCTTACATTTATTTCACAATTCTCTTGATCTTGTACTTTTTGTTTGCGGCCGCTGCACTTCACCTTCGTCCACTTTTCGTAAACTGTCGAACTATCTTGCAGAAAACGTGGTGTGTTCACTTCAAGAGTTAGAACTGAACAATGATTAGACAACTCACATACTGATTTGTTCTGAGCACTTTCAAAGACTAAATTAGCAGTGTCATTAGTATTTGTTCATATAATAGAGTCAGGCCCTTCATCTGCAACTTCATTTCCATTTCTGCTTATCTATGTCAACTTAATGAATAACATGGAATCAGCTTCATCGTCATCTAACAAAGCATCTTTTAATCCAACAAAATAATCCACATTTTTGTTCTCATTAATTTTAATTCTTCCTTCATAAATAACATCACTGACCCTACAAATACTGTTTCCATCTTCATCTACCAAATGTTTGTCACTCTGCTCATGTTCCACTACTTCTTATTCCCAGAAGAGATCTCATAAATATTCAAGTTATAATCACTAGCCTCATTAAATTTTATTCCTGTATCAACATTACAAAAGTTTTGTAAGTCACCTTCCTGCAACTCACAATTAAGATTTTTCATTTCTATGTTTTTTGTTGTTTAACCTAACCTTTTCAGAAATTAATCCAACACTCTTATTTTATTAGCTCAGTATTCTTGTGTGATACCCTACCCCACTCACATGCCATGTTGTAGAAACCATTTTTTATTGCACATTTGTTATCATTACTGGTTCATGCAGTAAAACTACTATTCATCACTCTCACAGTTTGAATCTGCGGCTTAGCAACCATTAGTTTATTGGCTCTTAAATTTTTGTATCCTGACTGAAAGGCTGATGTAGATGTTGATTATGATTCCAGTTGCTTTTACTTCGTTCATATTCCCTGTTATATTGTCTTCCTCTATTATCAAATTCATTTGAAGGTCCCCTTTGTTGATATCAGTGATTGCTACCTTCATTCCTCCCATCCATTGTAACAGGTCCCCCCCCCCCCCCCCCCTTGTATCTGAAATGATTTGAATGAAAACCCTGTATATTAATGTTTCCCAAGCTCTGTAAAACGTATGTACATATTTGAGGAAATGTTCAGCTGATTCATCAGGTTCATACACCACCATCTTGAACATTCTGAGGTAACCTTCTCTTTATGCTTCCATTTGTGTCAGTTCATCAAAAGGTTGGAATAAATGGACAATTTCTATGATTGATTTTTAGAAAATTCTTTCTTACCCCTCTGCATCTTGGTTCATTTAGACATTTGCTTTGAATTCTAGCCTGTTCGAACTGTGACCAAAACTTATTAAGGAAACTTTTAAAAATCATATCTTAAATCTTGTGTACAAGTCTGATTTGGCAAAGACATTGCTTCACCATCCAAAGATCTTTCCATAGATTTAATTTTAAGACTATCAGTCATATTTTGAATGAAATTTCTGTACAGTGCTGTAAGAAATCAAAAGGATGCAAACATCATCTCTATGAAAACTTTTCACTGGTGTATTGAACAAAACATTACAACATGTGTTAAAAATATTTTTGCAAGCACACCATCATGTAAATTATCTAATTGTTTTTGGACACCAAACAAATTATTTTCCAAACATGATATACTATTCCTACAGACACTATTCTTTTCATAAATGGCCTCTTCAAAGTTACAAAATGTTGTGTCGCAAATATTCTTAACATATAAAACTTTGTTACATAGATTATGATCTACTTCTGAAATCTCACCTGGTAAAATAATTCCCAGATACGTTACTCTCTGACCAATAATCAGAATGCTGGATTCAGTGTTTGTGACTTATCGCCTATTTCTTTGAGTTTAGAGTCTGCTGTTTCAATTTGATCCCTCAGTACTTTTCTGACAGCAAAAATGTAACTAATTAGTTCTTTGTATAATGCCATGATCTGCTTACCTAACTGTAATTAAACTGACTCACAACTTTTAGAAATTGTATTTCCTCAATCAAGTTTCAAAGTTTTTCTATTTTCTGTTAACTCATTTATCAGGGCATTGCTGTTCTGTGTTAACTCATTTCTCAAGGCAGTGTTGTTTTTTGGTAACTCATTTTCTGAGGTGTTATTGCTTTCAATAATGTAATTGTTTGTTTCAGTAATTTAATTGTTTCTTTCAGTAATTTGCCTGCCTAGGGCATCACTGTTTCTAGCTAAAGAATTTATAGGCATTGTCATGTCTTTCACAATAACATATTCACTGAATCTACTGGATCTTCCATATTCTGACTTTGAAGTCCTAACCTTGAATTGTCTTTCTCCATCAAGTCTTGAAGTGAATCATTTTTCTCACTTTTTGGGGCATTTTCAAAGTATGAGAAATAATATAAGTAAACAAAGAAATTGTTTCACATACAGAATTAGAGTAACAAGTGGTAAATTTTCCATCACTGTGCTTTCTCTAATGAGATAATGAAAGAAGAAAGCTGAAATTATGTACTTAACGAAACTTTATTGACACATTCCTGGGGTCAGATACATCACATGATCACACTGACAGAACCACAGGCACATAGACACAGGCAACAGAGCATGCACAATGTCGGCACTAGTACAGTGTATATCCACCTTTCGCAGCAATGCAGGCTGCTATTCTCCCATGGAGACGATCGTAGAGATGCTGGATGTAGTCCTGTGGAACGGCTTGCCATGCCATTTCCACCTGGCGCCTCAGTTGGACCAGCGTTCGTGCTGGACGTGCAGACCGCGTGAGACAACGCTTCATCCAGTCCCAAACATGCTCAATGGGGGACAGATCTGGAGATCTTGCTGGCCAGGGTAGTTGACATACACCTTCTAGAGCACGTTGGGTGGCACGGGATACATGCGGACGTGCATTGTCCTGTTGGAACAGCAAGTTCCCTTGCCGGTCTAGGAATGGTAGAACGATGGGTTCGATGACGGTTTGGATGTACCGTGCACTATTCAGTGTCCCCTCGACGATCACCAGTGGTGTACGGCCAGTGTAGGAGATCGCTCCCAACACCATGATGCCGGGTGTTGGCCCTGTGTGCATCGGTCATATGCAGTCCTGATTGTGGCGCTCACCTGCACGGCGCCAAACACGCATACGACCATCATTGGCACCAAGGCAGAAGCGACTCTCATCGCTGAAGACGACACGTCTCCATTCGTCCCTCCATTCACGCCTGTCGCGACACCACTGGAGGCGGGCTGCACGATGTTGGGGCGTGAGCGGAAGACGGCCTAACGGTGTGCGGGACCGTAGCCCAGCTTCATGGAGACGGTTGCGAATGGTCCTCTCCGATACCCCAGGAGCAACAGTGTCCCTAATTTGCTGGGAAGTGGCGGTGCGGTCCCCTACGGCACTGCGTAGGATCCTACGGTCTTGGCGTGCATCCGTGCGTCGCTGCGGTCCGGTCCCAGGTCGACGGGCATGTGCACCTTCCGCCGACCACTGGCGACAACATCGATGTACTGTGGAGACCTCACGCCCCACGTGTTGAGCAATTCGGCGGTACGTCCACCCGGCCTCCCGCATGCCCACTATACGCCCTCGCTCAAAGTCCGTCAACTGCACATACGGTTCACGTCCACGCTGTCGCGGCATGCTACCAGTGTTAAAGACTGCGATGGAGCTCCGTATGCCACAGCAAACTGGCTGACACTGACGGCGGCGGTGCACAAATGCTGCGCAGCTAGCGCCATTCGACGGCCAACACCGCAGTTCCTGGTGTGTCTGCTGTGCCGTGCGTGTGATCATTGCTTGTACAGCCCTCTCGCAGTGTCCGGAGCAAGTATGGTGGGTCTGACACACCGGTGTCAATGTGTTCTTTTTTCCATTTCCAGGAGTGTATTTTTACTTTTCTGATTATTTTGATGTTGATTTTGCTGTCTTCTTCAGAAGCATGATAATGTCTGCAGGCTGAGCTAGTACATAGAAAATTGACTGCAATAAGGATTGTGAATATCTGTTAAATCTCAAGCTATGAAATGAACATTTAAATATCTCTGTTCTGAAACTCTTCATGCATTGTAATGATACAGTTTGAATTAATGGTTCAAACAATACATCTGCTTTCTACAGCCTCACAAAATGACTTGACCACTATTTAGCACAACTTCCTGCCAAGACTGTACATGATGAAGGAGCACTAAGATACTGTATGAAGCAAAGAGTTCACATCTTTGTGAGATGATCACTGGTGCATATCTAGCAAAACTTAATAGAACTGAACTTACAAAACATTCTTTTAGAGACATGGGAATATAAATATTTAATAATGCAATAATTAATTTTACTTGACATAGTTTTTATATGTAGTTTTTATATGAACTTTTCCTTTTAGTAACTGGTATCATAGGATTCACAAAGTGTCTCGGGTTTCATTACATTACAATATTTTGGAATGGTGTTCAACCATGCCATCATTTTCCAAATGACTTCTTCACTTGACTCAAATCATGTTCCTTTCTGGAACTTTTTCAACTTGAGAAATGGCCAAAACTTCCACAGAGCATGTCAGGGGAGAAGGTAGCCTGACTATCTGTAGAAATGTCATGTTTGGCAAGGAAAGTTTGAATCAGATATACAGAATGGGCCGTTGCATTATCGTGATGGAGCTGCCAAGTCTTTTGCTGCTAACTAATTCAATTGTTTACACCGCACGGTATCACAAAGGCAATGAGGGACCTCCTTGTAGTATTATGTTGGGATGGTTTGGCCTTGTGGTGCATACGTATGATGTATCACTCCATAGGAGTTGAAGAGAGGGGCAACATGACATTGACATTGCTGCGGACCTCTATGCTCATTTTGGCCTTGGAAATATTGTTTATTTCCACTATGATGACTGCACTTGGTTTCTTGGTTGTACCCGTAAACATGTCTCATTACATGCCATCAGTATTCAGAGAGTTGGGATTACTGTTTGCATTGTTGAGCAACTCCTGTGCAATTTCCAGATGACGTTGCTTCTGCTTCATTGTCAGCAGCTTCAGTATGAATTTCACAGACACACTCCTCATGCACAAATCAGTAGTCAGAATTGAATGTAACAATCCAGTGCTTGCCCCTATCTCTTTTCCAAGTGCTCATGGTGTGATATGGTCGTGTTCCACGACTAAAGTCAGCACTTTCTTAATTAAATTGTCATTTCAACTTGTTGAAGGTGTGCCTGAATGCAGTGCAGTGTCCACTGATGTGCAGCGATCTTTGAAGCAGTTGTACCATTCTTTTATCTGTGATTTGCTCATAGAAATGTCCCTGAAAGATTGTTGAATTTTGCAAATGGTTTCCACTTGGGTATCACCAAACTGTTCACAAAATCTGATTCAATATTGGTGCTCAGTTTCTTCCATCACTTCACAACTTCATGGAATCTGATGAGCATTCACCACTCTTCCTTACTCATAGGTCAGCTGCAAGTGACTGACACTCTCTGCTGGTGAGAAAAAATCCAGACTGCTCATGAATGTCTCCCACCGCATTTCCACTGTCAATGTGTCAGGACTGGCCAGGAGGGGAAAGCAGTAGGCACCCGTTGAGGTGAAGAACAAAACATATTTTAAACTATATAAAGTTTTAATGCCATAAAGAAAGGCATACCTGGAGAAGCTGCCAAGACTGAATGAGCAGCCGCCCAAGAGAGCAGGTGAGGAGGGCGTCTGATCGGTTCGGAAGCTGCCAGCAGAAGACAGCGAACGGTGTGTCCACTCCCGGCAGCTGGCCGCGGTTCCACCCCTACTTGACCACCTCCAAGCCTCCCTATTGGTCGGTCAGATCATAAGACGCATAGTTCAGTAGCATTACCTTGTCAGCAACATGTGAGTTTTGGTGGTGTGGGACACTGTGAGCAGCAGCGCGGGTTGCGGTGTTCAACTGTTGGCGGTGGCAGCGGCAGTGGTCGCTGACCGCAGCAGGCAGCAGCGCACTGTGATGCACTGAAACTTCCACTGGAAGGGGCAATGCACAATTCACAAAGGGGTGGGGGGAAGGGGTTAACACTGGTGGAGCACTTCACATGCATATTTTCTTGCTTACATCTAAAGGAGGGCCATGCCTTTCCTTTTGGGTAGATTTTACTTATTTCCTATTTTTTTCTACTCACTACTATCTTTTACTGACTACTACAGTATGGGGAGAGCAAGGAACACTTTTGATCCCATTTCTTGCTTAATCATGGTATTTCCGAGGAGGTTGCTGTTCGGGGACAGCAGGAGGGGCGACTGAAGTCGTGCAAAAAGTCCTTTTCTAAATGCTACCCATAATGTTAAACCAATAAAGATAATTACTAAAGGGGTACATACACAACTAGGAATAACTATACGGCTGAGATACTGGTGGTGGTGCCAATCTGTGATGTGTGCGGTGGCACGATATAGTGTAATCTGCCCTAACTCTTTGTTTACAGGTCAGTTACAGACTGGACCAGCTGGGAATGTGAGTGATTGGGGAGAGATGGCCAATTGTCAGGTGATGGTAGTACCATTGGTTGCTCTGGTAAATACCACATGAGAGGAGGGAGTCGCACATGTTGGGTGAAGGATAAGTGTACAAACACTTCCTCAGTGGGGATAGCGATATTGCAGTGAGAGCTGTTAAATAGTAAACCACTACCGTTAAGTAGCACTCGGTAGGGCTGAGTTGCTCAAAGGTATATGTAACATATGATCGTGGCTGTTATGAGGTAGAGTACAGTGTATAGAAAGCTATTGCCTATGGCAACAAACTGAGGTTCGGTTATGGGTACAACTAGATGGCTACAGAGGGGGGTCACCTGCTCCGAGAGAAACAACGCGACTTCACATGCCTTTTTGTGAGTGCGAAGGGTGAGTGTTGAGCACATGTAGTACTTTCCCTGTTGGCAGCATTGCAAAGCGCCCTTGGACAGGACACAATGAGTCCCCTGGTTCTTACTCATAACCAGAATTTCACAATTTTTCCTTATATCATAAACTTGTACAGAATGCCAGTACACTGGAAAAGCATGGATACAGTAGCTTTCAAATTCACAATTAGCACAAGAGACTGGTAGGTGGATCACAGTATTCAAGTAATCGTGGTCTAGGGTCATTTGGACACGAGGGGAACTGTAGTATAATGCGAGATTTGCTTGCCACATGGGATATATCATCCGTAGAGGGGCTGGGAGGCAGGATGAAATATTGGTTAAGATTTGTAGAAAAAGTTCAGCAGCTTTAAATTGGGACTTAGTCGATGACCTAGACTGTTCTGGATGATATTATGCAGAGAGCTGACATGTATTTGGGTGGCCTGCACATTGCGTAAAAGTACCTGCAGGGTCTTCATCACCATAAGGATGGTTGTTACGTTGTTAAGTTCCTGGTGGACCAAAGCGAGATCATGCTGAATCGAATTACGTATTGCATCATACTGGTGGTCTAATTCAGCAGCAGTTTCACGCACTTGGTGAGTGGTCGCAAAAAGGTTATCTTCTATGTGTGTGAGCCGAACATCCTGATGTATTATAGCCTCATGGTTGTCTTCTGCCATGTGTACGGCAGCATCCAAACTATTCGCATCTGATTGATCGGGTGTGCCAAAAACTGTTTTCGAGATTGTACCATCAGCATTAAACCATGTCCGCTTAGTGCAGCGCAAGGGTACAGCATCGGATATGCTACGCAGTTGTCCCTGACTATGCGTAATTACTTGTCTTAGATCGCGCAATGTGTGGAGAGCTTCTCTCTGATTGACACTTACTAATAACCTCTCGCAGGTTAATAACCTCTTCATCACATCTTGCAACATGAATTCTTCCTCTTTAAGTGCAGATAGACCCAAGTTGGTAGAAATTACTACCTGGTGCGGAGTATACAATAGGTTATTCAACCAAACATTCAAATATAGCTCCTGAATTGGATGGGTGATTCCAAAACGGTGGAAGGCTGAGAACAATGGCAATAAGGGTGAGCACCAAGTAATATATCTTTGTGTTAGCACACTGGAAGACAAGAAGATGTTAACACACTAATAGGAGCATCATGGTGGCAGGTGGTAGAACAGGGTGCAGGCAGTCAGGCTTTAGTATGTACAAGTACGAATTAATTTTGTCAGCTACAGCTAATGGTTATTTTGCAAAAGGGAAGTATTACATTAGTTGAAGAAGCAGTAAGTAAATACCTGAAATTTTAGTGGCAGATGAAAAGTCGATGGTGAACTCAAATGTCAAATGCGCACTATGTCATGGGGTAATCCGAACTGGCAACTCCAGGGGACAGTAGGGGTATAAATTAGTAACAACGGGGTAGTGGGGGGGAGAGGGGGGAGGGGGGGGGCTTGGTATGGTCATGCTGACAAATGTCTTACACATCCACTTGATCAGCATGAGCACAAAAGGGCAGGGTTGCATTAATGAATACCTGTAATCGGTACGTAGGTGGAATTTGTGGTATGTAGGAGTTTCATAAGTTATTTGCTGAATTGGAACCTGGACATTGGGGTTTAGGAAGAAAAGGGATTTTTCCAATGGAAAGAATCATGTTATGTTTAACGCAGAGTTTGTTTTTGATATATTTGTGTACAGCCATCCGCGATCGCAACGCCAGGGTTGCCCAACATACTGACCATTTATTCTGAGAGGCCCACCCGCGACAAACTGGGAAGGTGTTCACGTTAAAGAGTGAGGAATGGAGTATAATCGTGAACAGGCTCAGGTAACGGATTTCAGAATAAAACTGCTTCAGCGGTGATACCTGCTAGTTGCAGGGTACGGAGATATGGGATCGGATACACACATCTACTGGGTGATTGGTCACTTGCTCAGATAACTAGCTGAAAAACAGATTTTTCCCAACCATAATACCTCAGAAAGTAGTTAATGGGCCACTGCAATCACGGGAGGAGCAATACCTCTATGATATGGCTGGAAAAGCATGTCTGATATACAGGGTTATATTAGTTCTTGTAGTCCTGCCAGAAGGCATAGCCAAGCTACCCTTCCCTGACAGAAGAAAGGAAAAAGACAGAATAGAAATGTTGACCCAGCAGTAGGGTAAGAGAAAAAGGGGTGGGCAAAAAAACATCTGCAGCGACTAATACGGGAGTAGTCCACAGGGACTTCCACAGCAGAATCGGTCGCCTACCGCTGGCCTAGCAGAAGAGTAAGGAACCGAGTCAATGAAATTTGGCCTCTACTAAACTGGGTTTACCAAGGGTCAAAACAGGACTGGTCTTGGTTAACCAGCAGGGAACCGACTATGCAGCTAGAGGAGCAGGAGGCTGAATGCGGCAACAACAGAGAAATTCCAACTGTAGAAGTCATATTGGAATAGGAAAGGCTTCCTTCCCCCTCCCTCTTGGGGGAGGCAATGACGCATAGATGAAAGAGACAAGTGGGTGTTATACATAAAACATATTCAAGGAAATGCAGTATCTTCAATAGTGCAGAAATGCTAGGTTGTTACCCTGATCCTCACATATAATAGGCTGTAGTCAACAATGACAAGTGTTGGCACGGTAATTGAGAAGGGTCCCACCAATAGAGACATGTACATGTGGACAGAGGGATGGATAACTTGGTATGCTAACGAGAAGTGAGAAATGAAATAGAAGATTCGGAGTGTTGGAATCAAAGAAGAAAAGATGACAGACCCCAAAGACAGGAGAACCCCCTCCCCCCCCTACCCAGGTTCCCCCACTGTTCCAGTACTTCACTGTGGCGCTGGAGGGAGAAGTGTGTTCAGCCTTCCCTGCACAACAGCCCTGGCACATTTTCACGTTCCCAGTCCCTGAAAATTAACCCCAACACTCCCTATTAACTGTTCAATGAAGGGTAAACAATCAGTATTCTGCAAGACAAAGTAATGGATATAGAATTTAAGTTGCAAATGACACAGAAGCTTCATATCAGCATTGAAAAAATATTATGAGATGAAAGACAAGGGCCCAAGAATGAGTGGATAGCCCAGGGGCATGACACTGATTGAGCCTCTGAGTTCAGTGGCAAAATAGCCTGACAGTAGGCTGGGTGCAGGATGAACACTGCTAGACTATAGTAGTTGTATTGAGAGACAAGAGCCATGGACGCATAGACAAAAGGGATAGGTAGACGATCGATTTACGAAACCGAAAATTGAAAGAATAAATTGATCAGCTGGGCACTCTGCAGGCACTAACCACAACGTGCAAGGAACATGGCCCTGGAGGAGTGTAGTGGAAAGTAATTGTTGAGGTGGGAACGAGCAACTCAAAGCAACAGCAGGAACCTGGTGGAATGCATGAGCGAGGAAGACATAGAGTGAATACATCTTGGGGGGAGGGGGGGGGGGGGGGGGATTTAACTACAAAATTCCTAAAATCCCGAAAGTAACAAGGTGAGCTATGAAAAATAGGGGCAAGAACTACCGCAATAAAGTGTAATAAACTGCTATAGTGTAGTGGCCCAATCTTCAACAAGATAGCACGTAACCGTGCTTGGGCAATTGCATCACGTCATGGGCACTACTCATCCACAAACAAATGCTTATTTCAGTGGGAGCTTCCATCTTGAACATCGTGGGTGTGTTTGTTTGAATAAACAAATGCGTGCCTCTCTCTTCCTAAACGTACGTTGGAGCACTGTACCCAAAAGGTAGTAGTGTCTATTTTCATGCTCGCTCGTAACAACTTCTCTTCATCAATCAATTACTTCATAAGAAGTAAGGTGAATAATAATGAAACCTACATTTGTGTGGTTGAACTCTTAAATGTGCAACTCACACATGGGGTGCTAACTACTATTCTTCATATACTTGTGTGAAATTTGATCACATCTCTCCTACCATAAAATCTATCTCGCTTACCGCTCTACAGTGAGAGGGTAGCATACTTCTTCTCAGCTTCAGGGGCGAATTCAACTGGGGTTCTTCACTCACTTCTAAACATACCTGTCCGGCTTTGGGCTGAAGAGAAAAAAAAAAGAAAAATACAAGTTATTGGTACCAATTATTAACTTGCTATCAACCGACAATGTGTAGCGGCTCAGACATCACTCAACACTGCTAAGCATACAAAAGGCATATACTACAGAGTGGTGAAACAATTTATCAGACTCTGTACTGGGAAAACAGGTAACATTATGAAGCTGGCTGGAGGCAGTAACAGACCAAGGCGACAGAAGCAGGTTGCAGCACAGTGTGCGTGGGCGACACACAGAGATAGCGAGACAGTGGCGAGGCACGTGTGATGCTGAGCTAACCAAGAGCGGCACGTCTTGAGTGAGCAACACCTTGGGCATTGTAACTAACCACTGGTGGACATAGTCCATAAAAATTAGGAAGATTAAAGCGAAACTAGTGTTTGTTGCTAATAGTATTGACCAACGAAATAGTAAAGAAGGGTTGAATAGGCTGTGATGAGCACGTAATGGTGCAACCATTAATGAATTCGGTAAAAGAGTAGGTAGTCGGTTATGAAGGTACATGAGACTAGGTGGAGGGTGGGAGGATAGTACTATTCGACAGGGGAGGTTCGGAACAGCAAAGCGCCACCAAACTAAATGTCGATGTGCTGGAAGACACCTCTGTAACAATGCGCTTCGTTATTGAGGTGTGTTTCCGCTTCACGATCCATCAGCTGGAGGTCGCTTGTTTCTAACTTCCCACGGAGGTTTAGCCTGATTAGTGGACATGAGAGTGAGGGGACTCACAATCTTTTGTAATCTTAAGGCAGCTTGAAAGAAAATAGGGAAACAAATGCTTCGAAAATGACAATAGACTTAGTTCATCTGCAAAGCAATGGAACAGTGGAGTATTAGTTGCAAAAATTGGATGAGAATTTGAAGTATCGCAATCTATTGAACAAGAAAGGACACACAGAATGGACAATGCAAGGAGGGGGCTCCACATTCTAGGTTTGACAACAAAATGAAACATTCAACAATGTAGGATTGTAAAAAGTAACATTGGAGAAGAATTTTTGTAAGGTAAACTTGATGCATTCTTTTGAAAGGCAAAACAAAATCATTGTCAATAAAGGAGATCCAAAAATGAAATATAGTATAATACAAAAATTCTGCAACAAAGCTGAATATAAGGCAAATAGCTTAATATCATCAAATAGGAAACTTATACAGTAGTTGGGAGAGGGTACCTTTAAACACTTAATACTCTCCTTGCATGTGGACATGTTGGGGGCTTAGGAATGCAAATAAATTTACGAGTTGAAGTTACTCGGTCAGTGAGGTGGAAGGACGGAGGAAATTATGTTTATAATAGGTATTACATAGAACATATGGTGCTGTTCTGTGTTAAAGTTCTATGCATTGTTTGCGAAGATAGTTCTAGTAAGTGTATATTAATTTACTTGCAGAAGACAGACAGGCTGACGGCACGCGGAGAGCGGGGGAAGGAAGGAGAAGTAGGGGGGGCGGGGGGGGGGGGGGGGGGCTCAGGTGGTGACAGCTGGGCGCAGCTTGTGGGGCAGCATGGGTTGGTGGAGTGGCGGGGGGGTACTGCAGTGTCAGATGAATGTCTCTGCCCTTTACATAATGGCTGCTGCACATGCAGCTGCCTGGTTTACAACACCAGCTGATTTTGACAGGTTGAGCACATGTGTTCACAGTTTCGCAGTATCAGTGTTCAAATGGGAAAATTACATAATGCAATCTCTTCTTCATACAATATTCTTATTTAGAATGAACTGTATTGGTACTGAACATAGAGCTGCTTTCTGACCACTAGGCGTGTCATAACACATAAATGACATAAATAAAAATAAAATAAGTAAAACACAGGTTAAAACTAGTGGTTAGAACTAGGCCAGCATTGCAGAACAGGCTGGGCTGGTAAAACTCAAACAGTCTTTTTCAGAGAGCGATGCCAGGGTGACATTTTGGTTATTATAGTATGGGAGCATAAAATACAAATTATAGGGTAAAATGTTTACTTGAAAAGAGGAAGAAGAAGAAAAATAATAATAATAAGGTGGTTGCTTGAATCTTGTTACATTCTCCTTTGATTGATCAAACTGGGAATCTCTTAGGCACAAAATTGCATCTCCTTTTCTAATCCCTAGATCTGAGAGCATAAGAATGCTTCGATCTGAGCCTGTATCTGGGGGCAGGGGAACTTTCCATTTTCTCCACTTCACAGGAGGAGCAGAACCTGTGGAAGGTCCAGTGCTTCTCTCAGGAGGTTGTGGGAGGGGCATAGTTCCTGAGTAGGGTTTTAACCTGTCAAAATGGACAATCAGCTTGCAGTCAGGCAGTTGTTCTGCATTAACAGGGGAAGTAAGCCGAATAATTGAAAATATGGTCCATCATACAAGGGGGTAAGTTTCTTCACTCTTCCTTTCTTTACACTAGTTTTTTTCAGTAAAACCGAATCAACAGGTTTGTAGGGGGGGGGGGGGGGGGGATGGCATTTTTATTTCTTCTTTCTGTCTGCTCCCGGGTTGCCTTGTGGTTGTTCCCTTGTACCTTCTTCCAAATGGCCATAAGGCAGCGGACTAGCTCCTTAACAGCTGTGTGATTGATTCCCGGAGGTAATTTATCAATCTTAAGACATATTCCATAGGGCAGCCAAACACTATCTCATAAAGGGTATGTTCAGTGGCTTCGTGGAAACGGCTGTTGCACGCACTTGCCACGTATGGAATGTATCTTGCACAGTCGCTGTGGGTTGAGTTGATGTAATAGGAAATCATTCGTTTCACAGTGCGTTAAACATGTTCAATACGGCGATTTGTCTGAGGGTGAAAAGGGGTGGTTCTCCCCTTTCTAATTCTCAGCAATTTGCAAACTTGGAAAAATAAGGTGGGCATAAAGTTAGTTCCTTGGTCAGTTGTAATGGCTTCAGGGCTTCCGAAAGGAAGGACAAGATGATCTACAAAAGCTCATGCTGTGGTTTCAGCTGACATGTCAGTGATGGGTACCAAAATAAGGTATCGGGAAAATTGATCAATAATAGATAGAATATATTTACTTCCTTCTGTACTTACTGGAAGTGGCCCTACTACATCTAAAGCGACAAACTGAAAATGTTTTGATGCCTTGGGAAGAGATTGTAAGGGAATTTGATTTGTGGGGGTGGTGCTCTTTGGGCACATGGTAGACAATTTTTTATATACTTAGCAACATCTTGCCATCTATTGTCCCCCAAATACTTCGCAAAAATGTGGGTGTTTGTGGCTCTTTGTCGACTGTGGGAAGCTTGGGTGCTTTTATGGCACTGGGCAATAATTTTTGATTGCAAATCTTTTGGTATTACTATACGTTTACTCAGGGGGGTCTTACGATATAGAATTCCATCCTCTGTAACAAAATCCATATGGGAGTGGTACTGGCATCATTTTGCATCATTTTCCTGGGAGTCTTTTAATTCGTCAGTTAGTACATCACCTGTTTGAGCTACTCTCACCTTTCTACTAAGGGCGTCAGAATTCTGGTGCAATCTTCCAGTTTTGTGCTGCACTTGGTAATCATACTCACTCAAATTCAGGGCCCAGCGTGTGAGGCAGCTGCTAGGGTCTTTTAAATTTAATAGCCATTGCAGTGCCACATGATCTGTTACTACTGTAAATTTTCTCCTGGAAAGGTAGCATCTAAAGTAGTTAACTCCAAATGTTAGTGCCAGTAATTCTTTCTCTGTTGTATTGTAATTGATTTCCGCCTGGTTCAGCTGACAGAATGCGTAACCAATTGGTGTTTCCTCACCGTCAATAATTTGACTGAGAACAGCTCCTACAGCAAAGTCTGATGCATCACATGAGAGAATGAATGGTTTTTCAAAATCAGGATAGATCAACAAGGGGGAACTAGTTAGAACATCTCTGAGATGCTGCACGGCAGCTTCCCACTCGGTGGTCCATTGAGAGGGTACATTTTTTTTCGACAGGTGGGTAAGGGTTTTAGCTATTCTGGCATAGTCCTTTACAAAACACCTATAATAATTGCTGAGTCCCAGAAAGCTTTGAAATTCTTTTACATTCTTAGGGGACGGGAAAGTAGGAATATCAGCAATGTAGGAAATGATAGATTGCTAGTTACCATAAGGAGACACATAAAGTCACAGACAGACAAAATTAGAAGACACTTACACAAAGCTGTCAGCCACAGCCTCCATTAGCAAAAGAGAAACAGAGAAACACACTATTCAGACATATGAGAAAGCACACATCACACACAAGGCTGCTAACTCTGGCAGCTCAGGCCAGAATGCAACTTGTTGCAATTTTAGTTGCGTTCTGGCCTGAGCTGCCAGAGCTGGCAGTCATCTGTGCATGATGTGTGCTTGCTTGATGTGTGTGTGAGTGGTAACGTAATGTGTCTTCTTTACGTTAAGCAGCAATCTTTTCCTACATTATTAATACTACATTAACATTTTCTTACTCTGATCTGAAATGATGAGAGCTACCCTGTGTAGTCAATGTGGCTGACACTCTTATCTGTCCCCCCCCCCCCCCCCCCCCCCCTCCCCATGAACCATGGACCATGCTGTTGTTGTGGAGGTTTGCGTGCCTCAGCGATACAGGTAGCTGTACTGTAGGTGCAACCACAACAGAAGGGTATCTGTTGAGAGGCCAAACAAACGTGTAGGTCCTGAAGAGGGGCAGCAGCCTTTTCAGTAGTTGCAGCAGCAACAGTCTGGATGATTGACTGATCTGGCCTTGTAACACTAACCAAAATGGCCCTGCTGTGCTGGTACTGCAAACAGCTGAAAGCAAGGGGAAACTACAGCTGTGATTTTTCTCGATGGCATGCAGCTCTATTGTAGCGTTAAATGATGATGGCATCCTTTTGGGTAAAATATTCCGGAGGTAAAATAGTCCTCTATTCTGATCTCTGGGTGGGGACTACTCAGGTGGATGTTGTTATCAGGAGAAAGAAAACTGTTATTCTACAGGTCAGAGTGTGCAATGTCACATTCCTTAATCGGGCAGGTAGGTTAGAAAATTTAAAAAGGGAAATGGATAGGTTAAAGTTAGATATAGTGGGAATTAGTGAAGTTTGGTGGCAGGAGGAACAAGATGTCTGGTCAGGTGAATACAGGGTTACAAATATAAAATTAAATAGGGGTAATGCAGGAGTAGGTTTAATAATGAATAAAAAAATAGGGATGCAGTTAAGCTGCTACAAACAGCATAGTGAACACATTGTTGTGGGCAAGATAGATACGTAGCCCATGCCTACCACAGTAGTGCAAGTTTATATGCCAACTCGCTTCGCAGATGACAAAGAGATTGATGAAATGTTTGATGAGATTAAAGAAATTATTCAGAAAGTGAAGGGAGATGAAAATTTAATGGTAATGGGAGACTGGAACTTGACAGTAGCTAACACTTGGTTCAAGAATCATGAAAGAAGGTTGTATACATGGAAGAAGCCTGGAGATACTGGAAGGTTTCAGATATATTATATAATGGTAAGACAGAGGTTTAGGAACCATTTTAAATTCTAAGACATTTCCAGGAGTAGATGTGGACTCTGACCACAATCTGTTGGGTACGAACTGTGGATTAAAACTGAAGAAACTGCAAAAAGGTGGGAACTTAAGGAGATGGACCTGCATAAACTGACAGAATCAGAGGTTGTACAGAGTTTCAGGGAGAGCATAAGGGTACAATTGACAGTAATGGGGGAAAGAAATACAGTAGAAGAAGAATGGGTAGGTTTGAGCGATGAAATAGTGAAGGCAGCAGATGATCAAGTAGGTAAAAAGACGAGGGCTAGTAGAAATCCTTGGGTAACAGAAGAGATATTGAATTTAATTTATGAAAGGAGAAAATACAAAAATGCAGTAAATGAAGCAGGCGAAAAGGAATACAAATGTCTCAAAAATGAGATCGACAGGAAGTGCAAAATGGCTAAGCAGGGATGGCTAGAGGACAAATGTAAGGATGTAGAGGTGTATATCACTAAGGGTAAGATAGATACTACCTACAGGAAAATTAAAGAGACCTTTGGAGAAAAGAGAACCACTTGCATCAACATTAAGAGATCACAAGGAAACTCAGTTCTAAGCAAAAAAGGGAAAGCAGAAAGGTGGAAGGAGTATATAGATTCAAGGGCAATGTTCTTGAGGACAATATTATGGAAGTGGAAGACGATGTAGATGAAGATGAAATGGGAGATATGATACTGCATGAAGAGTTTGACAGAGCACTGAAAGACCTAAGTCAAAACAAGGCCTCGGGAGTAGACAGCATTCCATTAGAACTACTGATAGCCTTGGGAGAGCCAGCCCTGACAAAACTCTATCATCTGGTGAGCAAGATGTATGAGACAGGTGAAATACCCTCAGACTTCAAGAAGAATATAATAATTCCAATCCCAAAGAAAGCAGGTGTTGACAGATGTGAAAATTACCGAACTACCAGTTTAATAAGCCACGGCTGCAAAATGCTAACACAAAGTCTTTACAGATGAATGGAAAAGTGGTAGAAGCTGGCCTCCGGTAAGATCAGTTTGGATTCCGTAGAATATATGAGGCAATACTGACCGTACGACTTATCTTAGAAAATAGATTAAGGAAATGCAAACCCACGTTTCTAGCATTTGCAGACTTAGAGAAAGCTTTTGACAATGTTGACTGGAATACTCTCTTTCAGATTCTGAAGGTGGAATGGGTCAAATACAGGGAGTGAAAGGCTATTTACAATTTATACAGAAATCAGATGGCAGTTATAAGAGTTGAGGGGCATGAAAGGGAAGCAGTGGTTGGGAAGGGAGTGCGACAGGGTTGTAGCCTATCCCCTATGTTATTCAATCTGTATTTTGAGCAAGCAGTGAAGGAAACAAAAGAAAAATTCAGAGTAGAAATTGAAGTCCATGGAGAATAAATAAAAACTTTGAGCTACGCCGACGACATTGTAATTCTGTCAGAGACAGCAAATGACCAAGAAGAGCAACTGCACAGAATGGACAGTGTGTTGAAAGGAGGATATAAGATGAACATCAACAAAAGCAAAGTGAGGATAATGGTGTAGTCGAATTAAATTGGGTAACGCAGAGGGAATTAGAGTAGGAAATGAGATGCTTAAAGTAGTAAATGAGTTTTTCTATTTGGGGAGCAAAATAATTGATGATGGTTGAAGAAGAGAGGATATAAAATGTAGACTGGCAATGGCAAGGAAAGTGTTTCTGAAGAAGAGATATTTGTTAACATCGAGTATAGATGTAAGTGTCAGGAAGTCATTTCTGAAAGTATTTGTATGGAGTGTAGCCATGTGTGGAAGTGAAACATGGACATAAATAGTTTAGACAAGAAGAGAATAGAAGCTTTCGAAATGTGGTGCTACAGAAGAATGCTGAAGATTAGATGGGTAGATCACATAACTAATGAGGAGGTATTGAATAGAATTGGGGACAAGAGAAATTTGTGGCACAACTTGACTAGAAGAAGGAATCGCTCAGTAGGACATATTCTGAGGCATCAGGGGATCACCAATGTATTATTGAAGGGCAGCATGAAGGATAAAAATCGTAGAGAGAGACCAACAAATTCAGAAGGATGTAGGTTGCGGTAGGTACTGGAAGATGAAGAACCTTGCACAGGATAGAGTAGCATGGAGAGCTGCATCAAACTGGTCTCTGGACTGAAGACCACAACAACAACAACAACAGCAACAACTCTTATCTCTTACAAACCTGCATGCCTGTCTGCCCAGGTATGGGGGTGTGGTCCTACAATTCCACACGTGATCACAGAGGTTGAGAAATCTGCATGCAAAATAGTCACAGAATTATCTGTCCCCCTAGTTTAAGCTCTTCACCTGATTCCTTATCAGAGAAGCACAATCATTTCCAGATACAATGTTGGTAACTGCTAGCTCACTATTCATCCCACATTTGTGATTAGCTGTCTCCTCCAGTTTAGCCAGCCACTTGTAGGAACTGAGGGTGTCCTCTGAACCCAGGTGCCAAGCTTCATTCATAGTGAGATGTACCATAATTTGTCGCTGGCGCATTCAATAAACTCAGTAGCTGCTGGCAGAAGCATCTTAACGTCTCAGATCTCCCAGAAAACATACTGAGTGGCCTCCGCCTGTCCTCCTCAACTTGGCTGTTATTTCCCTAAGAGGTTCCATCACTCTCCTAATGTAGATGCTCTCAGTTTCCAAGAAACCTACGCCCTTCAGTTGTTGAGACCTTTCTGTGTCAATAGATGAAGGAGAAACCATGTGGCTTGCATGCACTTTTACCTTCTGCTTATAGATTTGCAACAACACAGTTGTTTGCCATTCAACATCAGGTGAGTGTAGACTACCCATGTCAGGGGTATCAGAAGCTGCCGCAACACCACTGCTCTAGAGGCATCGGAGGTGCTGTAGCTTTCACCACAGCTGTCTCGGAGCTAAGCAGGGCATCAACCTGAGATATGCAGAATGAGATTTTCACTCTGCAGCAGAGTGTGTGCTGATGTGAAACTTCCTGACACATTAAAACTGTGTGCCGGACCGAGACTCGAACTCGGGAACTTCGTCTTTCACGGGCAAGTGCTCTACCAACTGAGCTACCCAAGCACGACTCACAACCCGTCCTCACAGCTTCAATTCTGCCAGTACCTCGTCTCTTACCTTCCAAACTTCACAGAAGCTCTTCTGGGAACCTTGCAGAACTAGCACTCCTGGAAGAAAGGTCCCGAGTTCGAGTCTCAGTCCGGCACACAGTTTTAATCTGTCAGGAAGTTTCAACCTGAGATATGATGACCATGATTAAATCATCTTCCAACAGTACTTCAGGAAAATTATATGTATAAATTAAGAACTCACATTTCATAAAAAGTATCTGTTATGGATTTTAGAACTTCTGCATTTATGTTCACTTCAAAACGTTCTGTTTATTTATATGCTATCATTAATTAAGGAACCGCTGAACACACTATGGAATGATATAAACATGGCGGAAGTTGTCACTCAAGGTGCCAGGCTGAGACTGAAATTAATATGCAAACATATGATCTGTTATAAAGGGAGGTTCTGGGAAAAAATTATACATGTGTCATATCTAAATCTTAATGGAGTTAAAACATTAATACTATATAATGTTTTTCATTTATTTAAAGATATAGTTAACATTTTTATGATTTTTTTGTGAAGGTATAATTTTTCTGACTGCTGAGTCTTTAACTGACCTAAATCATCCATTAAACATAAGGATAAAAAAATAAACCATCAAAAGCAGCGTCATACAGTAGTCTTCTTGTGAAAACCAATTTATTTGCCAGGATCACTATGTTAACAAAATTTTTTGATTACTAGTTTCAACAATACGAATATTAATCTTCAGACACATAAAACCAGCCTGTGGTAGCTACATCATACAGTGCTTAAACCACTTTGTCACATTAGGACCATACAATATGCATAAGGCAATAAGAGGCATTACAATGAAATGTGAGGTGTGTTACCATAATCTTTGTACTACTTGGAATATGAATGGCTTGAATGAAATAGATACACGCCACATCTTGCCTCTTCATGATATAAAGCCATGTTGGCTGCAATAGAGTAACTGACGACAGCAGTACAAATTTATAGATCATCTCCAGTATTGAATGATCATGTCAGGTAACCATAAAAGCAGATTCATTAAAAATCCTTTGACAGGCATTGCGTACTTTGCCACCAGACAATAGTTTTGCTAAATCAACTGTTAAACACATCATAAAAATCATTAGGTCACTGGAATGTAGTAATTCTTCTGCTTATGATGGTATGTCTGTCAAACTATTAAAAGTTTGTACTGACTTGGTAGCTGCACCTTTGAGTTATCATAGTAATCAGTCTGTGAGTCAGGATGCATTTCCTGAAAGACTGAAGTATGCATAACACCATTTATAAAAGCAAAGATAAGCAAGTGACTTCAAATTATAAACAATCCCATGTTCTCAAAGTTTTTTGAGATTGCAGCTTAAAACAAAATACTGGAATCACATTTCTGAGAATAACCATGTAAGAACAATTTTGTTTGACTTTAGTAATGGCTTATTTCCAGAGAAAGCAATGTATGATCCTACAAACCCAGTTACATTAGAACTACTCAAGAAAAGTTATCCTCTTGGCATTTTTTTTATCTCGCCAAACTCTTCGACTGTGTAGATCATAGAATTCCACTAGGTAATCTAAAATAGTGTAGCATCACCCCTCGCAGGGATAGCATCATATATAAAAGTTGCATAAATGGTAAGTATGATATGGTACATAAAACAACCTGGTATGAGTGTTGTGGATGTATTGTACCAAAGTAGCCTATGGTAGCTGGTGATGCGTATGACTGAGCTTGTTCCACACCCTTCAGTGCTCACCTAAGATGGGATATAGAAAATGACATGTCAACGAATTAATGAATGAGAGATGTAAACCATGAAAGACAAACAATGTTATTACATAACATTCCACACAAGAAATTCTCCCAATTTCTGTATCTCAATATGATCATATTTGGTGCTTGTGAGGATGGGCATCATCATGCCCGTCAATCTAGACATATATTTCTAGACATATAGGTAAAGAAATTATTGTATTGGAAGATTAAGTTCTTTACAGGGAACAATGTTGCTGCCATTGAATGAAAATGATGATGTAATATGGTTTCATGGACCTTAACAGTTGCCATTTCTGCCTTGGTAGTCATCAGGGAAGGAAGGGCAACTGTTAAGGTCACAAAACCATAGGATACTATCATTATATGTTCATTCAAGCCATTACAGAACTTCATTATACTTCATAGTTAAAGCAGACACAGTGGGGGGAATGTTTCCCTGTTGTTTGCGTTACTTAAACACCCTCTGAGGTCAGGGGCATCTTCATTTGGTTGTTAGGCCAAATTTGTGGTTCTTGCCACTGAAACTTCTGCTTTTTCCCATTGGCATATGTTATATATACAGTAGCTCAGAGTACTCCTAATTAATTTACCATTGTTATCACAGATGCTCCAACTAGGTGGACATCAACATCAAGAGTAATGTGTAAGACCTGTATTTATGGCACATTATTTCTGTGATCACTGATGTACTAGTGGCATAGAATTGTTGCAAAAATGCTATATCCATGGAGAGAAAGTAAAACACAGTGACAGTGCATTACATTTAAGTTGGAATATTAGTTCTTAATGAAGTGTTTAGAACATGATGGTGTTATTAATTTGACTAATATCTCTAGCCCAACAATAAAAATAATCATAAGACTTAAATTTATTGTTACCTTTATTTTTTCAAGTTGTGATTTGTCAAAAGAAACAAGCACTGTAACTCTGCAGGGTGTCCCAAAAGTGATGTATCCACTTTTTTAATATCTCTTTAATTAAAGCATATAGACAGGAAAAATGCTTTGTCAGATACATTAAGGTGGTATAGGCTCAAAAGACCACCTTCCACCACAGTACATTGTTGATGACTTAGAGCAGAGTGGCATGCCAGTTTTATTGATTCTAATGCAATAGCATTGCAGGCTTGCTCGGATTGCTCACTTAGATCATCCAGTGTTTGTGGTTTGCAGCATACAATGCATTCTTGACGGTACTCCAAAGACAGAAGTCTGAAAAGGCTAAATCTGGGGATTGAACGGGATACACCACAGCACTTCCTCTTCACCCTCTCCATCTCAAAGGGATTTTGCAGTTGAGAAATTACCCGACAACTAGTGGAAAGTGAGGTGGTGTACCATCCTGTTGAAAGTAATAATCTCCATTGCCAAAATGTCATTAAGACCTGGTGTTATGATGTGGAAAATTTCTAGGTAACAGTCACCTCTTCAAAGAAGTATGACATGATTAACCCACTAGATGAGAGATCACACCAGACTGTAACCATATCAGTTACACATGGATTATCATCAGCGTAGCACACACAATTATGGTGGTTAATTGTCACATTAAAGTTAAAGGTGGTTTCATCCAACCACACACACTGGAAAACCACTCACAAAATTCAATTCACCTATTGGGATCATTCACATTCATAGCATGGAGAAGAATCAGAATGTAAGGCTTCCATCTCTGAGTCCACATAATTATGTGAACATTGGTTTTACTGAGAGCATTGCACCACAATTTTTTTCGTGGATTGTGTGTATGTGTGAATCACTGCATCAGCTCTTTACTTATCCCTTTAACATACCTTTTTTCTGCTACCACCCTTCTTCAGATCATGTACTATTCCACTGATTTCAAAATTGTCTCAGGCTCCTGTAACTGTTAACCATATAGGTGGTGGTGTTCCAAATTCAACTCCCCAATTTTGTTGAACCTCACTCACATTCCCTGTTTTCCAATGACATTTTAGCACCAACTTCTGTATCTCAAATGAGACCTCCATATTTATTTCTAATACTGGACCAAATGAAGCATGGCTCACTTTTTTACTGCCTTAAAAATTATTTCTATCTGCTTTAATTACAGAAAGATACAGTTTGAAATAATGTATATGTTGTTTTGGGACACCTGTATTAAGAGACATTGGATCATTATCTTTGACCTTTCTGCTGACACAGATGTAATACTAATTCTCACCTATTCCAGAACGAAGATCCAATGGGAAAAAAATAATACACAGATAGTAAACTCAAAGAAATTTAAAATAACAAAGAAAGGAGCATTGAGGATTCAGAACTTAAATTTCAGAGACAATGGAAAATATAGTTGTATTGGTAAGTATTTTTGTTGTGTTGTCGTTTATTATTTTGCTATGTCAAAATGGTCAAATTTCTTTTCTGCCAGTGTTTTGCGAGCATGTTTTGTAATGTTTTCACCTTTTCTTAACATATCACAATTCACTGTTTGTTTGTTAAATTTCTGATAGGTACAAAGGCAGAATTCTGGTAGCATATTCACTGTCCACAAAAATTTATTTGGAGTCACAAATATTGTTTATGTTTATCGTAAACTAAAAATATGTGTCAGAGCTGTCATACATGTATAATATTTACAACAAAGAGATTTTTACTCAGTGGTTAGTCCCATTTGAATCTTATGATGCTCTCAATGCTGCTACTGCTGCACTCTGTAAGTATTATTGTCTACCTTAATTGGCATAGGTAGACCACAGTTTATGATCATTCACAATGGTAGTGATGCAGAGACTGATGGAACGAACAAGCAATTCCTGTGGTCAATGACAGTGAAGTTCACAAAGCGAATTTCTAGCCAGGGGGTAGCGAAAATCATCATAGGCTTTCACAAATAGTCCAGGGAGTGATCTGTATTGGAAAACATAAACACTGGCAAAATCAGTCACTCTGTTATTAATGACACATTTTAAAGGGTTCAGAGAATAGCAATAATTACCAGACAAGTATGGGGCCACATTATTTACAGACACTCTTGCGTCAGTGGATGGGCCCAAGTGACAAGCTCTTAGGAGCAGTGCCCTCTGCTGAGTTGCAGCCATGGTGTGAAGCCCAAGCATCTCTGACCATTCCTCCATATCGATACTTGGACTGAGCAAATAATCTAAATCTCTGTGTGATACTGAAAACTCTAACTATTATGTTTACATTCTGGTTGCAGTACAATGAATCACTTCTACAAGTTTATATTGATAATAAATATTGCATCATTGTCAAATTTTAGTTACTGCATTAATGTGCATGCTTGAGTTAGGGTGGGGGGAATTATTAGGCAGAAGGTGCAGTGAAGTATGTGTGGCACAGGAGGACACAGGAAAAAACACAAAAATACACTAGGGGGTAACGCGATCAGTTCGGAGATCCAGGAATAATTATAGTAGAGAGAAGAATGTGGGACACAAAATAGTGCAACCACAATCTGTGTGGTTACATAGCTGTCTGTTGGGTGCAGATGAGACTGTTGATACAGGGTGACTAAGAATTCAGAGTGTATGCAGTTTTGGAGGTGAGAATAAAAAATTGGAAAGTAGAGAAAGAAAGGACAGACATGAGTAATGCAATGCAATAGAGAATAGTGACAAAGAGGAATAGCACTGGCTTTTGGTATGGAAGGGAAGCAGCTAGGTAAAATGAAACAGTGGAAGATCTTCACCAACATATTTACTGTGTGGTGCATGGCAAAGTGTACCTTGTTTCACTACTAGGCGTTTCCTTTCTTATCTCATTTGCAAATGGAGCAGGGGAAAAACAACTGTCTATTCTAGTTTCATATAAGCCCTAATTTCCTTATTTTATCTTCATGGTCCTTACTGGAAATGTAAATTGGCAGCAGTAGAATTATTCTACTGTCAGCTTCAAATGATGGTTCTCTAAATTCTCTCATTAGTGTTTTCCAAAAAAAAAGTCACATTTCCTCCAGGACTCCTATTTGAGTTCATGAAGCAGAACTGTAACACTTGTGTGTCGATCAAACCTACAGATTACGAATGTAGCAATATGCCTTTGAAGTCTTCCTCTAATCCAACATGGTGGGTATCCCAGACACTGGAGCAGTGCTCAAGGATAGGTCACTTTAGTGTTCTGTATGCAGTCTCCTTTATAGATGAGCTACACTTTCTTAAAATTCTCCCAATAAACTGAAGTTGACCACGTGCCTCTCCTACTACTGTCCTCATGTGCTCACTTCATTTCACATTGCTTTGCAGTGTTATGTCTATATATTTAATAGATATGATTGTGTCAAGTAAGACACTACTAAGGGTATATTTGAACGTTATAGAATTGTTGTTTTCTTCTCATCTGCATTAACTTACATTTTTATATATTTAGAGCAAGCTACCATTCATCACATCAACTGCAAATTCTGTCTATGTCATCTTGTATCCTCCTTCAGTCACTCAATGACACACTGCCCCATACACCACAGCATCATCAGCAAACAGCTGCTGATTGCTGCTCATCCTGTCTGTCAGCTCACTTATGTATTCTGTGGGGCAATCCTGATGATGACCTTGTCTGTAATGAACACTTGCCATCGAGAACAGTGTACTGGGTTCTATTACTTAAGACATCTACAAACTAGTCAAATATCTGGGAACCTAGTCTGTTTGCCTGGACATTTTTTAACAGTCTCCAGGGTGGAATAACAACAATATGGAAAGGATAGCTGCTACTCAACACATAGAGGAGGCATTGAGCTGCAAACAGACACAATGAAGAGAATGCTAGAAATATTTATGCTACGAGACACAGCCCATCTCCAGAAGCAGAAAACTCACACACATTCATACAGCAGCAACAGCTCACACACACATGTGGCCACTGTCTTCAGATACTATGGACCCAGAGACAGTGACCACGTACAAATAATAGTGTCACTTCTGCCACCAAGTAAAAATATAGCACTGTAAGCAATCAGAATGTGAAATATTTCCTTTTTTTTATGTCAGTATGCTCTTTGTTGCTTGGCAACAGATGTTGATTTCTTTTATGAAAGGACTGTTGGTGTAAGGGATTAAGAAGTTTGAAGTTTTCCGTACAAAATGCAATGGTTATTGAGAAGGAAGACTCTGCACTGCTGGTAAAGTTGTTTTAGCAGAACAGCAGCAATAGTAGCACTGCAGTGCATGAATATTACCAACAGAAGCAGTGCAAAGATCTAAAAAAATTATCTAAAGAATTTGATCAGTAGATATGAAGAAACAGTTGAATTAGGTGGTGCAACAGAGAGAGAGAGAGAGAGAGAGAGAGAGAGAGAGAGAGAGAGAGAGAGAGAGAGAGGGAGAGCCCATTGCCATAGCAGTTGTTGTTGAAGTCGCTTTTGCTAAAGTCGATTGTGCAGCATGTGCCTCAAATTCTGCAGCCAGTGCTTGAGCTTTGTCACAAGAATTGTCTCTCCCCTGGTCAACAGTTCAAAAGATTTTGCAATGTATTTTACATTGATATCCCTACAAGATTCAGAATGAGGGCAAAATGAATCTGCAAGGTAGGGTACAACGCTGTGACTTTACCCTTCATTTTTCGGCACACCTGGAAATGGATGACACATAGCCAGGGAATATTTCATGGACAGACGAGGCCCGTTTTACTCTGCATGGTGCGTTGACTGCACAGGGGGTCTACTCAGCCACATGTTGTACAGAAACATCCATAGTACTCAGCTTAAATGACTGTGTAATGTGGTTTCACAAGCTCCATCATTCTCACCCCATTTTTTGAGGATATTACACCCCATTGGCCTGATAGGTGTACAGAGACATCTGCATGGTATGAGAATCTCCTTGTGCAACACATTATTCCAGCTTTGCTAGAACGCAACTGTGTCCACACCACTATTTTCATGCAAGATGGGGCGGCACCACACGTCACTTGCCAGGTGAAAGATTTGCTTGGAGAAAACTTTGGTAATGACCACATTATCTCTAGGCAATTTCAAGATATGATTAGATTAGGGGCGTATCACTCTGATTACACTGAGTATGCTGTGAGCAGCTGTCGACTATACCATACTACAGATGCAGCATTTTGCTGATTTGGGAAATCATATTGAACACATCTTGTAACTTGTAAATATGCCAGAACCTTTATTTACATGTGTTCGATTATTCCTCCCCTATTCCTGCACCCACACTATGTCACTATGTTCTGATTGCTTACAGTGCCATATTTTCAAATAGTGGCAAAAAATGGAACTATCCCCCCCCCCCACCCCCACCCCCTAGTGTACCCTACGAGTGCACCAGTTAATGAACATACCTATGATGTTTCAGCATCCTGCAGTGTATACAGGCCATACTGAAATGCTCAGAACACTGTCAGTTTAATTATAATCAACTAGTATGTGTGAGCTGTCATGTGAAAGTGTATGAATTCTCTACTTCTGGAAGAGGCCTTTGTCCAAAAGCTGAAGTATTTCTACCATTCATTTTCTTTGTGCCTCTCTGTGACTCAACAACTTCTCTAAGTGGTGAATAGCAATCTTACCTTTGCATATTGTTGTTGTTCCATCCTGGGCTATCCATTGTTTGATTATGTACTAATTGGTTTCTAATTAATATTTTATCACTATCTTGTAGGAGAGGAGACTATGCTGTGTATCAGTTTTTAAAGATGTTGATAGAAACCTAAGTTTAGAGTACAAATTAGAACTAGCTGTCAAAACAGTAGTTTATTTGAATGTTATGTCAACATTAACTGTCTTCTGTTCTTTTGTTTTTGTTTTTATAATTACACATAGCAGTATGTGAGCTGTCGTATTTATTTGTTGTGTGATTTCAGCTGGATTATCCAGGGCAGATCTCTTCCTTTCTGTAAAGCAGCCTCTAGTGACAAGTTCAGAAGAACTGGAAAGGCATTCACATAATCGTTTGCAGCAACAGATGCCTATGAACGATAAGAACATACAGATGACAGGTGACTGTGTAAAATGCACTATCAATTTATATCACATTCTGTCATGAATAATTCTGTAACTATAACAACACCGTAAAATCAGAACTGGGGATTGGAGCTGACAGCAAAGATATTTCCAAAATTAAGGTGTTGAGTAAAATTGTAACAAATCAGGCTCAGATGTCAGAGTCAGTCAACACTTTTTTTTTTTATAAATGTATCTAAATCAGATGTAAATGTACATGTTTAAGCAGAAAAAGTACGTTTAACCCTTTTAGTGCCAAATACGATCTGATCGTGATCCAGATTTTTGGCGAAAAATGCCAGTAACGATCTGATCGTGATGCCTTTCTCATTCGCTAGGAAATACTAACAACTTTGCCTTCAAGCGCAGAAAAAATGAATGAGAAAGGCATCACGATCAGATCGTTACTGGCTTTTTTCACCGAAAATCTGGATCACGATCAGATCGTATTTGGCACTAAAAGGGTTAAGGCACAAAGCAGAAGAATACTTTAACAAATATGAGAAAATGTCAGTTAAAAATGTAAAGAAAACTATATTACAGCTAAAAACCAAAAATTCTGCTGTGTGGGATTCTCCTGATTTTTTCAAAAATATTTGAAAAAGTGTTGGTAATACAAATTAAAAAAATTATAGTGAAATCAAACATAATTTCAGATAATCAATATGGCTTTCAAAAAGGCAAGAATACAATGAGTTTGTGAACGAAATCAGTTCCACCCTAAACAAGTGAAGAAAAGTTGTAAGATTATTCTGTGACCTCACAAAAGCATTTGATTGTGTAAACCATCACTTGCTCTGTATAAAATAGAAACATATGGAATTTGGGGTTGTGTTTTAGAGTAGTTTAGGTCATACCTCATGAACAGATAACAAAGTGTAGTTATATCATCAAGTAAGGGAAATTCCTTCTCTGAATGGATGATTAGTTCACAAGGCATTCCACAAGGCTCAATTCTGGATCCAATTTTGTTTTTACTCTGTATAAATGATCTACTCCTGAACGTAAATTCACACTCAGTTTTATTCACTGATGGTACTTCTGACCTTGTTGAAAGCAATGACCCCAAACAAATTCCTTCAACTGTCACAAAACTATTAGACAGTTTGGAAAACTGGTTCCAATTAAATGGGCTAAAACTGAATATTTGGAAAACACATTTGCTGCAGTTTAAAACTAAAACTCTAAGGTAAAAGAATTCCACATTAGTTATAGAAACCAAGAACTGAAAGAAGTGGACTGTGTTAAATTTTTAGGCATGCATGTGGACTAAAATCTATCCTGGTCTTCACACATGAATTATATAGCAAGTAAATTAAACAGCCTGATATTTGCGATGAAGATTCTGTCATATTCAACTAGCATGGAGACAAGAAAAATAGTTTACCACAGCTATTTTGAATCAGTTACAAGGTATGGCATTATTTTTGGGGGAGACACAGGCAAAATGACTAGAATTGTAAAATTACAAAAATTAGTTGTTATAAATATGTCTAAGGCAAAACCAAAAGTATCTTGTTACCCACTGTTAAGAAATTTAAAAATATTAAGTGCTCCATATTTGTACATTTATGAACTGATTATCTTTGTATACAGTGACCCAAAGTTATTCATAGACAATAAAGACAATAGCTTTAAACATCAATACAGTACTAGGAACAGGGAGAATTTCATGCTTCCCAACCATAGATTAAAGCTGTTTGCACAAACCCCAGAATACATGGGCATGAAAATTCACAACATCCTAAAAAAGAAACAAATCATGAGAATGGAGATGGGGCAACTAAAGCAAAAACTACAACAGTTGTTAGTACAGAAATGTTATTATTCCTGAGAAGAATTTCTTAATGATAATGTGACAATCTGAGCAAGAAAGAAAGTGGCTGAAATGATTTGTTGATTAAGCTTAGAAGTTTTATGTCTAATAAATGACTGTAATAATTATTCTCTTTTTACAGTAATACAGTTGTTAGGCTACACACAGTCTCTGTAAATTATAAATTATTGTTTCTGTAATACACATAAATTGTAATTGTAATATTGATGAGTTCCCTGTACATTATATCTTGTGATTTAACTCTTTATGTTATGGGACAATAAACATTCTGATTCTGATTCTCTAACTGAGCTAGGAGCAAGACGGGACCTTTTCTCACAAGACTTGAGCCATGAAACACAACCAGAAGGTCAAATGAAGCTAGGACGAACATGGGCATCCCAATCAAGTTCATCTACTCTTCAGCCTTCCCTTTCATCACCAGAACCTCCAGGAGTTAAGGTAATTTGTAAATATATAGAGCATAAAGTACTTGTAGACCTCCAGAAGTTTTAATAACTTATTGTTCTGTTTGTGGGCATTTAAACTGTACCATATCTTCAGTCCTCTCCCCAATTTATCTGTAGTTCACTTGCCTTAAACCACGTTATTCATGTGTCTTTTGCTTTTGATACATTAATATCTTGGTTGAAGGCTGGTGTCTTGTGCCTGTTGCATCATAGTAATAGACAAAAATGAGGACAGAATGAATTTCTGTTATTGTATTATAAATTACACATTTCAGTGATTTCTTGTACTTTAACCATACAAAAAAACTGCTTTGTGTCATTCCTTTCTGCTTTTGGGTTACTATAAAGGCTAATAAAAGAAATACTGTATGAAAGAAGAGCCATTTAATGGATACTTATGGTTCATAACATTTAGTTTATTTAACACTAGCTGTATGCACTGCTGTGCTCACATATTAGTAGTTTTGTTATGATGAATGATGGTGACTTACAACTGGATTCTCATCGTCACTGAGCAATTGATAAACGCTCAGACTTGCTGACCTCTGTGTTAGTGCCATCTGCATCTCAGTAATGTATAACATATTTAAAAATATGAATAGTTCTCAAAAATATAATGCAACTACCAGACTTAAAAATGAAAAGATGTAATGGTTTTTTTAGAAATTAAAAAGTTTGAAAATCTCTTTGATATTGAAAAAAAGAAAAGGTTGCTATAGAAATGGGTAAATCTGAACAGCTACTCAATGTAACAGGAGTTTTGCAAAATTATAAGAAATACAACTTTGCTGGCTTAAAAAATCATTGAAAATATTCATAGCAAAAATGACTGCGAAAGAAAAAAATACAATCATTTGCTACACAGTTGTTTAATTTGGACCATAAATTAAATTAAATTAAATATGAAATTTGAAAATCACAAAATATGTATTATTATCCACTGCAGAATGGATGCCTGTTTCAAGAAATTAAGTTAGGCACTAAAATAAAATGCAGACTTTCTAAAATTAGTAAATAGCATTAAACTGATGAAGGAAGAAAATAAATAATATCAGCTGCCCTCACACGTCTACTTGTTCAGGTAAGCATAACTGCTGATGTACCACCACCCCTCCCCTTCCCAGTGCCCCCTGCCCTAACTGCCCTGTGCACACTGAAGTGGCACATGCAGAATTGCTGCCAAGTGGTGGGTGCAGAGGGGAATGGGCAGGACTCTGCACCTATGTGTCGTGCTGTTGAACTAAGTATGCTTCATACCTGTACACTATACAACAAAGTCATTAATTTTTTAATATGGTTTATGTTCACTGATGTAGAAAAAGATGTTCCATTCCCTACTTCACATTCTCAGGGGCTAAGGGCCAAATTCCCCCCCCCCCCCCCCCTCTTAGTAGCCCATGTTCTTCCACAGTGTTCAACCTATCTCCATATCAAATTTCATCAAAATCAGTTCAGTGGTTCAGTCATGAAAACATAGCAAACAGAGTTACTTTCACACTTATAATACTAGTATGTATTTGCACCAGTACATAATGCAAATACTGACTGACTCTCTACTTTATGTTTGTCATAAAAATTACTCTTAGCTGTCATCAGTAAGCATCATCATTGTGGATTTTGTCATGATGTATTCAGAAGCTTATTATTTTGGATCAGTATTGCAAAATGCCAAAGATCAGATCACACTCAGTTACTAAACGCTCCAGCGTCTCATTATTGTGATGTGACAGCAGATAAAAACCTAATATTACAGTAGCTTGAAATGTACTTTGATAGTTTACCATCCATTCATGTTGTCAATGTATCACATAATTCTGTTCACATAGCTCCAGATAATTCGAACCAGTTGGAAGTGGAAACAGCAGTATTTAAACAGAAAAACTGTGAGACTGCTGCATTAGATCATTTCTGTGTAGACAGAGTGGTAGGACTCAGAAGTATCTGCCAAAAAATGCTGTATTGATACTCAAGCAGAATTTGGAAAGACAGTGTAAACCTAATGACTGGAAGTAGGATTGCATCACCCTACAATTTAATAAGAGCAGCAGGGGAAATTGCTCTACAAGATGTATTATATATTGTGACACCAACTGCTTTCTGTGACGTGAACTGCATCTAATCATTCTTAATGATTACATTGAAGTGATATTGTGGAAAACAGTCATAATAAGTAATGAAGAGAAAACATGAAAGCTTCAAGGCAGCCTTACAGCAAACTGACAGGAAATGTGCATAATATGACAAAAGCCAATTCGTAATTTAATTGAACAATGGAAAGGCCTGGATGGAATAATTACAATATTATGAAAAGGATAGATTGCTACTCACCATATAGAGGAGATGTGGAGTCGCAGACAGGCACAATGAGAAGACTGCTATACATTTTAGCTTTTGGCCAGAAGGCATTCCTGTGAAGTAGAAAAAACACGCACACATTCACCTCTGGCAGCTGTGGCCAGGCTGGGTCATAACTGTGCTTGATGGGTTCAGCAATCCAGTGTGGATGATGTGATTAAGGAAGAGGCATGGCGAGAAGAGGGGAATAGCAGGGTGGGATGGGGGAAGGTGTAGTGCTGCTTGTGGGACTGTGCATGGACCTGGTGAGGGCAGGGCAGAGCTGCTAGGTGCAGGTTGGAGGTTGGAGGGGGCAGGAGGGGAGTGGCAAAGGTGAGAAGTAGAGAAGGGGAAAAGGTCTAGTGGGTATACTGGTGCAACAGAAGACTGTGTTGTGCTGTGGTGGGAGCAAGCAAGGGCACTGATAAGTGGAGGACAGGGACTAGTGGAGGTGGAGGCCAGAGGGTTATGAGGACATATGATATATTCCAGGGAGCATTCCCATCTCTGCAGTCCAGAAAGGCAGGTGTTGTTAGAAAGGATCCAGGTGGCGCAGGCTGTGAAGCAGTCATTGAAGTGAAGCATATTGTGTTGGGCAGTGTGTTCAGCAACCCATGATCCAATTGTCTCTTGGTCAGTTTGTTGGTGGCCATTGATGTGGCTGGGCTGTTTATTAGTCATCATGCCCACGAAGAAAGCAGCACAGTTATTGCTGCTTAGCTTGTAGGTCACATGAGTGATATTGCAGGTAGCCTTGCCTATGATAGGAGATGCCTGTGACCAGACTAGAGTAGGTAGTGGTGGGAGGGTGTATGGGACAGATCTCAGATCTACGTCTATTGCAGGGATATGAGCTTTGAGGCAATGGATTTGGAGTAGGGATGGGCAGCAGTATATCACAGTGGGATGGATGAGAAAGTAGTGGGTAAGATACTCATTTCAGCACAGGATGAGAGGTAGTTAAAACCCTGGTAGAGAATGTGATTTTGTGCTCCAGTCCCACTGAATCATAAGGGAGGTGCTCCTTTGTAGGCAAATGGTGGCTGTGTGGGAGGTGATAAGTGACTGGAGAGACAAGGCACAGGAAATCTGTTTCTGTACTAAGTTGGGAGTGGAATTTCTGTCTATGAAGGCCTCAGTGAAGGCCCAACACAGTGTGGTTCGCAACTTGCACTACCCAGATCCTTCCTACCAACACCAGCTTTTATCAATTGTGCAGGTGGGTATTCTCCTTGCAATATAACCTCCTTGCAATATATCCTACACTCTCATAACCTCTGTGCCTTCAGCCTTGCAAGTCTCTGTCCTCCACTTACTTGTCCCCTTCCTTGCTCCCATTCTGCCAGCACATCCACTAGTCCTTTTTTTTCTCTGCTTCCACCTTTCTGCCCCCCCCCCCCCCCCCACATATAAGGGCCTGATTTTTGGTTATGAGACAGCCAGTCCACAGCTGAGTTTCAGACAAGTAACCTGTTCTGGTTAGAACAACAAAACAACAGTGCTTCAATTTAACTGTGAAATAAGCGTTAAATAACTAAGACTTGTGTAAAAACCAGTGACAGTGACTGCTCCATATGTACCTGTTTATTTTTAAAGAATTGGGAACTTTGTGGTTATGTTTTTACTGCTTGTAGATGTTCAACAGTAAACTATTGTAGCAGTATGTGGAGTTTCACCAACTAACTATTAATGAGGCTTATCGAGGGTTAAATAATACTGCACTTGCCATATAACTGTGTAATATTGGGGGTTGTGCAAAGCGAAAATTAAAGTACTGCGAAATGCAGCTGTGCACCTGTCAGCTACATGATTTACAGTAGTGTGCGTCGGAATCCACAACCCATTTTTCAGCCAGTGTAGCAATGCAGTACATAGACACCGAGGACAACAAACAATCGATGAAGAATTAAAAGCAGGTGGAACCACCACAAGCTGAATCATAAAAGACAGAAGTCAGATAATGAACTTATTTTCAGATTATGAACTTATTTAGTAATCACTCCTTGGAAGTAATTCAGAATATAGATATGAACAGTCAAGCGGTAACACATCAAATACATGCCACAATGAGTGCTATATACACAGTTGTTCCATGCTATTTCTAAAAAATTAACACTAAAGTGACTAAGAAAGTCATCAGAAGATCAAAACAAACTGCAAAACGATTTAGAAAAGATATCTCAATGGTGCGAAAAGTGGCAATTGACCCTAAATAACGAAAATTGTCAGGTGATCCACATGAGTGCTAAAAGGAACTCGTTAAACTTTGGTTACACGATAAATCAGTCTAATCTAAAAGCTGTAAATTCAATTAAATACCTAGGTATTACAATTACGAACAACTTTAATTGGAAGGAACACATAGAAAATGTTGTGGGGAAGTCAAACCAAAAACTGCGTTTTATTGGCAGGACACTTAGCAAATGTAACAGACCTACTAAGGAGACTGCCTACGATACGCTTGTCTGTCCTCTTTTAGACTACTGGTGCACAGTGTGGTATCCTTACCAGATAGGACTGATGGAGTACATAGAAAAATTCAAAGAAAGGCAGCACATTTTGTATTATCATGAAATATGGGAGAGGGTGCCACAGAAATGATACAGGATTTGGGCTGGGCGTCATTAAAAGAAAGGCATTTTTCGATGCAACGGAATCTTCTCACAAAATTCCAATCACCAACTTTCTCCTCTGAATGTGAAAATATTTTGTTGACACTGACCTACATAGGGAGGAACGATCACCACAATAAAATAAGGTAAATCAGAGCTCTTATGGAAAGGTATAGATGTTCATTCTTTCCACGTGCAATATGAGATTGGAATAATAGAGAATTGTGAAGGTGGTTCAATGAACCCTCTGCCAGGCACTTAAATGTGATTTGCAGAGTATCCATGTAGATGTAGATGTAGATGTAGAACCCCCTTCAAAGCACAAACTTTCTTGCAGTTGATAATACATCGAGTAAATTGCCAAAACCCTGTTCTTCATATACGCTGATGAACCTACACATTAAGACCAATTGCTTAGTAGCATACTGGTTGACCTTTGGAATGCAGTACATCAAAGTTACTGAGTGGCATTGAATTGACAAGTCCGTGATGGTTTTCTGGAGCTATGTAGCACCAGACATCTATGTACAGGCCACACTATTCACCTGAATTATGGGCTGGTGGTTTGTGGGCTTGGAGTTGATGCCTGATAGTATTCCAGATGTGTTCCATCTGCTTCAGATCAGGTGAATTTGGTGGCCAAGACGTCAGTGTGAGTTTACTATAGTGCTCCTCAAACCTCTGTAGTACAATTCGGACCTTATGGCATTGCAGTTATCATTCTGGATGATGCCATCGCCATCAGAGAAGATCTCAACCATGAAGACATGTAGGCGGTCTGCAACAATGTTCAGATGGTCTGTAACTGGCATGGTGCCTTAAGATACGAGGGCAGTTCAATAAGTAATGCAACACATTTTTTTTCTCGGCCAATTTTGGTTAAAAAAACCGGAAATTTCTTGTGGAATATTTTCAAACATTCCCGCTTCGTTTCGTATAGTTTCATTGACTTCCGACAGGTGGCAGTGCTGTACGGAGCTGTTAAAATGGCGTCTGTAACGGATGTGCATTGCAAACAACGGGCAGTGATCGAGTTTCTTTTGGCGGAAAACCAGGGCATCTCAGATATTCATAGGCGCTTGCAGAATGTCTACGGTGATCTGGCAGTGGACAAAAGCACAGTGAGTCGTTGGGCAAAGTGTGTGTCATCATCGCCGCAAGGTCAAGCAAGACTGTCTGATCTCCCGCGTGCGGGCCGGCCGTGCACAGCTGTGACTCCTGCAATGGCGGAGCGTGCGAACACACTCGTTCGAGATGATCGACGGATCACCATCAAACAACTCAGTGCTCAACTTGACATCTCTGTTGGTAGTGCTGTCACAATTGTTCACCAGTTGGGATATTCAAAGGTTTGTTCCCGCTGGGTCCCTCGTTGTCTAACCGAACACCATAAAGAGCAAAGGAGAACCATCTGTGCGGAATTGCTTGCTCGTCATGTGGCTGAAGGTGACAATTTCTTGTCAAAGATTGTTACAGGCGATGAAACATGGGTTCATCACTTCGAACCTGAAACAAAACAGCAATCAATGGAGTGGCGCCACATCCACTCCCCTACCAAGAAAAAGTTTAAAGCCATACCCTCAGCCGGTAAAGTCATGGTTACAGTCTTCTGGGACGCTGAAGGGGTTATTCTGTTCGATGTCCTTCCCCATGGTCAAACGATCAACTCTGAAGTGTATTGTGCTACTCTTCAGAAATTGAAGAAACGACTTCAGCGTGTTCGTAGGCACAAAAATCTGAACGAACTTCTCCTTCTTCATGACAACGCAAGACCTCACACAAGTCTTCGCACCCGAGAGGAGCTCACAAAACTTCAGTGGACTGTTCTTCCTCATGCACCCTACAGCCCCGATCTCGCACTGTCGGATTTCCGTATGTTTGGCCCAATGAAGGACGCAATCCGTGGGAGGCACTACGCGGATGATGAAGAAGTTATTGATGCAGTACGACGTTGGCGCCGACATCGACCAGTGGAATGGTACCGTGCAGGCATACAGGCCCTCATTTCAAGGTGGCGTAAGGCCGTAGCATTGAATGGAGATTACGTTGAAAAATAGTGTTGTGTAGCTAAAAGATTGGGGAATAACCTGGTGTATTTCAATGCTGCATAAAACAACCCCTGTTTCAGAAAAAAAAGTGTTGCATTACTTATTGAACTGCCCTCGTACTACCAACAGGTATCATGGAAGCTCAGGTGAATGCCGTATGTAGCATGGTTCTACTCCCACTAACTTACAGCTGTGTCATGGTGCATGTCACAAGCAGCAATTAGCCTGGATGATGGCATATTTGGACACAGCCATCAACCTTGTGCAATAAGGAATAAAATTTGTCTGATCAGACAACATGTTTCCATTAATCCAAGGCCTAGTCTCAATGATCCTGTGCCCATCGCAATTGTAATAGACAGTGTCAGAGCCCCATATTTGTCAGTGTACACTGTGCTCTGATACACTTGTACACCAGCACTGTACTCTATCATCAGATCTGCCACACATTGCCAGCTATCCTATTTTACAGAGCAGGGAAGCTCTGACCTCCATGTTTCATGATGAGACATAGATGTCCAACACCTTGTTTGCTTCTCATGGTTTCATGGCTCTTCAGCTGCTTTGCTTGGATACTGAACAGCCAACCAGCTTCAGTGTCTTGAGAGGCTTGTTCCCAGACTCTGCACTGTAACAATCTGGGCTTTCTCAAAGTTTCATATGTCAATGTGTTTCCACATTTGTGGCCCACGCGATTGCTAGAATGAGTCCCCACTCATTCTCTGCACAGCTTATATAGCAGGGTGTATACAACCCGGGACAGCCGGGAGATCCAGGAAAAATCTGGGAATTTTTTCATCCGGGGGAAAACCAGGCAAAACCCAGGAATTTTTTTACAATTCCGGGAATTTTTCATTGTTTTAATTTACAGTTAATTTTTTGTAACTTTGACTGTTAAGAATCAATACTCCAACAAAGAAATTGTATGTCGCTACTGCAGAATAATACTGCAACAATAAAAAACGAACGAGAGAAAAAAAAAGAAAATAAAACTTGACTTGCAAAGGAAATGCACCATATACAACAACAAACCACAGTGCTCATACAAGCGTCTGCCAACAGCAAAATCTGTCAAATGCTTTAGGAAGACTATGCAATGTTTCATAACAACAAATTACCTCCTATGAGCGTGACGTCATAACTGTTTAGATTAGAATCGTTTGAGCGGTTCCGAGTTAGTTTATGCACATGTGCAGTTGAGTCTCGATTGAGTAGTACCTTCTCCCGCTTCTGGCTACAGAAGTGTAGTTAGCTGTATAAGCAATAGCAGCAAGCAGCCAGATGTTATCCGGGAAAATTTCACTGGGTTGCCTAAGCTGCCAGATTCACGTATGCGCAACAGGCTCGGAACTATGGGGTAGGGGCAAACCGGTGTCTGCCCCGGGCGGCAGTTTCAGGGTGGGCGCGACAGATTCATATTATTGAGGAAAAAGACCGTTTCACAAAGCGTCTAGCATCCAGCGCGCGTTGGTCTATTGATTACTCGTATGATTTTGAATGCATCCCTGTTGCTTGCATATTATTGAGGAAAAAGACCTTGTTTCACAAAGTGTCTAGCATCCAGCGCACATTGGTCTATCGATTACTCATATCGTTTTGAACGCATCCCTGTTGCTTTTTGAACATTTTTGAAAACAATTCTAAGTTGATTTCTGAATGAATCATAAGTTGATTTTTGAATATGTGCATAGTGTACGTGATGTCTCTGCCAGGGGAATCCCCGTCACATCTAGAAATAAACTTTCCTGCCGACAAAAGGGGATGGGTCTACACGAGCTGAGCGGAATAAGGCTGAATGGGTGAATGCCAATCGCTGTTTATTTGTTTGACTGTGTTTGCAAATGATCAGCATTGTTATAATTAATAGCGAATTCCATAGATTCAGACTAACAGAGTGGAAATAAACGACTAACAGGAATAATAGGCAACAAAGATTACGTATTGTCTTCTCCGTGTATACAAGAAAATGAAATTTTGACAAAAACTTTTTGGACAGAATGCTGCACTGCTAAGGGCCAGTTATACAGTCCCTGGCTAGCAGCCACTAAAGTTCTATTCTGGGAGTAGCGTGGAAAATGCGTTGTGTGAGCATGTAATAAGGCCTGGCTGGAGAATAAATGTGGTATAACTAAACCTGTGACTGTGGCAGGGTTAATTAACCAAAGAATAAGTTTTGACACTGGCAGGGATAGTTACAGAATTAGTGACGACAAGATTGTTTATTAGAACGAGGAAGGAGAAGAAACGGGAGACTCAAACAAATTACGGAAGAATATGACAATTCCAAATTTATATAAAAATTTCGTACTACTACTTTTCGATCTCATGCTTCAGAAGCTAGAGAGTATGGATAAAATGTGAAACTATCTCCTAACATTAAACTTTTTGCTTGTAGTAGGCCTAATAGGCATTTGATGTTGGTACTTCGTGAATTACATTCCGTTGTGCTATAAAAATGACCTTTTTGTGTCAAACCAGTCTCGTGTATTCGGTGTGTGTAACAACTGCTGCAATATTAGGCAGGCCTATTTGGTTTTACCCAGCAGACAGTGACAAAATACATGTAATCAGCTCGGGAAACCACACCAGTCTTGGGTACAATTTGTGTTAACAGCTTTTTTAGCATTAGACGATGACATTTCGTTTTTTCATGTAGCAAAACATCGACGAACATTGATGAGGTAATAGATTCTTTCCCAGAAAGTACGCCATATAAAGCTGTGGCAGGATTAGAGAGAAAAAAAGCTAGGACTTGTAAGGAATGAAGAAATGTGTACTGTCTTGCTTGTCTCTTGTCTTTACTCGTTTTATGTATTCTATATTTAATTTTATGTCACACAAAACAGCAAATTATTAGCGAATAGGCAGTAAAGACTGCAAATTTTCTGGAGTTCTTGTTCTGCCAGTTAAACATAATCCCATCCAGTATTAATTGCAAGATTTTTTTTTAAAGAGGGGCAGGATGTCTAAAGTGCCGACTGGGAGCAGGAGAGGCACCACAGGACATTTTAATTTCCACTGACCTGAATATAGTTTGATGGCACCCATTACAAAATATTACACGTTTGAACTCCACAGAGCAAAGTATGTGCGATAGAAGAATGCTGTGTGAAGAGGCGTGGCACTGAACTTTGGCACACTTAAGACCGAATAACATGTCTTACGTTTCCTCGAACGCATATGTTTCATGTTTCAGACTTTTCAGAAAGATGTGTGCTACAAGATGAAAATATTTTTGAAAAGCAGATTTTTTTAAATTTTTGGCATCCTACCTCAAACGCTCGAGGGAGGGGGAGCGCCACTATCTAATATTGCCTCGGTTCCGAAATATTGTAGCTCCGGACCTGATAGATAGAGCAGTCTGAAATGTAGTGGGGAGGTGGTTGTCTCCACGTGACCCGTATTTACGTTAAGTGATTTTTGCTGTTTCCTCTTCATTTATTGCTCTCACGTCAAATGAAAACAAAATGGATTTCTGTGGTCGGGAGCTATCAAGTGCATCAAAATACATTCGTATAATTACGAAAGGCTTCAAATGTTATTAGTTTCAGATTTTATTTTGTTTTCACCTTTCTGACAGTCAAGCGTTAATTGCCTTGTAGAACAATGAAGTTATTTTTGTCGGTTTGTTAAAGAAATTTGACCTTTATAAATCTTTTCTGCTGAGGCAGTCAATTTGTTTGAAATGAAGTGTTTAATTCCACGCTATTGGCTAGTTTCAACTGTTCTTTGCATTTCAAGTTCACATTTTCATCTTCTAGCATGTATGGCGTTATGCCATAATAAAGAACCAAACATGAAATAATACAGTCCTGGTACTCCAAGAAAATTTACATCTGAATCTGGACATACGAATGTGCACTTTAAGCCGAATTATGCATTTTAGTATGGTTCACGAAATTCCCATGCTCTTGGAGTATCCCCTAATGTCTTGTTCCTTGTATGACATAATGGAAGGTCTATTAATGTTTTACACGTACGGCGCGGCGACGCCTGTTACCTGGTGCTCTCTGGCAACTGCCGAAACGAATCTGTTTCTAACAGGTCGCGGGAAAATATTCCGAATGGCTGTTTGAAAAGCGTAACTTTCAAAGTAAATTTACTCTTACGCAAGATGAACTCTGTGCGTGAATGTCCCATGAATTTCTTAAATCACAGAGCGTTTGACTCTCCTTAAAAAATCAATTCTTTGAGGACGACCATTTAGAATATTTTCGAGCCCAGAACAACATACTGGAAGAGAGTATGTACCAAAGAACTGCAATAAATCTCTCTCACAATAAGATAATTAGTCAGTCCCAATTTGAAATTCAGGAGGTCTTTTCCAAAGAATGTGATATTATACTAAATTGAAATAAAAAAAAAGATGCCAACTGATATGTTATGTGACTTGTAAAAAGCTCTTGTAGTTCACTATATTCTCTTAGAGAAACCCAAATATTATAATAACAGAAATCTTGTAGTAATTGGTTTTCATACTGCCTAATTGAAAGGATACAGAGTGTTGCATTAAGAAACCTCGGGGTGTACTCAATGACACAGCATGTTGAAAATGCACCTCACAGTGTTTTGCAGAGTACGTATACAGAATAGGGAATAATCATTATAATTGTACTATTGGGATCAATATAGGGTCTGCTCTTGTTCTTATTACATATAAATATCTTCCATCTTATATTCAAGGAACCAAAATACAGAATGTCCACAATTAAAGTTCCAGTTTCAAAACACTGTAGAAAGAGAACCACTGCTCAGAATGATGTCAAATTTGAACAGCATATTATTGACACAGGGGTAAGGATCATGGAATTTTAAAAAAAATAATGAAAATTTTTCCAGTGGATGTGGGTGTAAGAGTCTTAACATAAATGGGATTGGCTACAAATAATAGATGAATCCCAATACAACAGCAACGGTTTGAGCTGCATGTTACACCAACTGTATTGTTCAATGTGCATGGCTGCCCAAGTTGGTCAGTCAACAGTTGTGGCACTGTTAGTTAGCTAAGCCCATCCATCATAGTGAAGTCATACCAGATAGGATGACAAGAATGGGTTTTTAACTGTCCTGAGGTCAAAAACTCGCATAAAAAGCAAAATGACATCAGTTTTTAATTATCATGGGGACCAAACCAACATAAAAAGAAAATGGCATTGGTGTTTAATTGTCTTGGAGTCAAAAACTGCACAAAAGGAAAATGACATTTCTTCTAATTGTCGTGAGCCAAGACGTGCTGACCACGGCTTTCTGCCACAAGTTGAAATCGAGAACCAGAATGTTCAACAGCAGATCAAAATGTCTCGGGTGTCAAGTTCAGAATGTGCTGTGAGTGTGTGTCTTCAGTTCAGCTATATTTGTAATTGGAGCACTGAACACAACATTCTTCAGATAATCCCCAGCCACAAGTCACATGAATTAAGATTCGGTGATCTCGATGGCCAGGCTGTAGGGTATTTCCAAAATGCCTCTGCAGCAGCCACTTCACTGGTAGTAGAGGAGCGTCATCTTGCATAAGAATGATTCTACCCACACATCCACACTGTTGAAGGATTGCAATGATGGTGGTGCACGAAAGACCCTCATAGTATTTACCAGTGATGGTACAGGTAACAAGACACACAGTACTCATCCCCTTGAAAAAAATATGGTCCTAGGGCAAACAAGGCTGTCACCCTGCACCACACAGTCTCCTTTGCAGAATGAGGTGGTATCAGTTGAATGTGTGTGCAGATTTTCCATTGCCCATATTCTGCAGTTCTGTATATATTGACATTACCTTGAAGATGGTAATGGGCTTTGCCTGTCCACGAAATTTTCCGTGGTCATTCATTGTCCCCTTCCGTGTGAGCAAGAAATTCAGAGTGAATGTCTGTCTTGCTGGTTGGTCAGCAGGCAGTAACTCCTGAGTATGGGTGGATAGCAATGCAGGATGTTTCATAGGATTTTATGCACTGAGTTCGCAGGCATGTCCAGGGTACAGGCAATTCCCTGTGCACTGCATGTTTGCACAACATTGCTTGATGCCTCCTGCAATTCTGTGGCCACATCTTCAACAGATGTTGCATCAACTGCTCTCCTTCCTCTGCCAAATTGCACTTCAAAAGAACTTACCTTTTTTTGAATGTTGTAATCATTTTCTCCAGATCGTTAGCAGACACCAGACCAATGTCTTTCTTCACACCAGAGAGTGTCCAGAACTTCTGCAGGGCTAATGGTGCACAACCACCATTTTTGTGGAAGAGTCCTACCAGTAGTGCACAATCCATCATGGAGACAGTCATGTTGTGCATCTCAGACACGGACTGAGAAAGGGTCGTGTGTCACACGTCTGTTGATGAAGTGCATATTATGACACTTACAGTTTCATCTGTTGGTCTTCTTTTTTCCCTCCACGTCATTTCTTCCAGCATCAGTAATATGCTGTTCAGATTTGACATTATTCTGAGCCAGTGGTTCTCTTTCTATAGTGTTTTGAAACTTTAACTGTGGACAACCTGTGGTTCCCTTTGTTGATGCCAGTATTATTATCAAAAAATTACCAAATATGCAGCAACCAGTCACAAAATCATGTTTTATTTATTCACTATGTAACCACTCATAAATGATGAATGTTTTTGTCATCTATATTTTTGCAACCACTAACCTGCACAGGAAAATAAAATATTCTTTCTAAATGTAACAGAGTACACATGTTTCATTGTTTACTTTTTTTTTAAGTTGCTGAGGATGGTAATGACTGGGCCAAACTAAGAGTGTTGTGGACAGGAAGCATTGACCAGCCCCCAGCTCTGAATTGCTAGATTAGTCCAACTCAGATTTAGTTATTACTTAGTGAACTAACTCCCTAAGTGCTTAGCATTTAGTATCATCTGAAGAGCACACATAAATTTATGGGTTGCTTTTAGTCGGCCAAGCATTATCCCCTTGTGCCAAACAAAAGCTACATTCATCTAACTGAAATGGAGCTCACACACTATTGTGTGCAAAACACAGAAACAGGTGAAATGAAGACAATGTCTAGGGTTGTAGCTTGCAGAGGACCCTGTGATTGTACTGGTATGATCATATGAAGAGAATATCACTTCACATAAACCCTGAACACACTTTTCCCAGAGTGTTCACTGAATGGAACCAATAATAAAAGTTTTTGATGATATAAGGAAAATCAGATTCCTGAGGAAATTTTATATATTTATAATTAAAATTTATATTTTTACTATTATCAGCTATTTTAACCTGTTATAAATAGTAACACATGCTTAGTATTAACAAACTGAATTAAAATTATTCATAATTTATGTTGCCTGTAATTTTCTTTTCTTGTGGGTATTTAGAGCACACTGTTTGACTGAATTTAATCATATCATTTGTCATGTTAGTTTTTCTTGTGCTATACTATGAACAACACATATTTTCATTTGTGCGCAGTTGGGCGAGTTCAGTGCACCAACTAGTTCACCTGGCTCTCTGGAGGATCACAGTCCACAACTGTCATCTGCAAGTTCAGGAAGTTCAAGAGCGGGTGTCCCTGCAATGCCACATTTCCAGCAACTGCTAGAAGGTTTGCAGGTAAGCATGCTGAAGATTGTTGTTACTATTAGCAAGCTTCACAAGCTACAAAAGCTCTTCACTGCAGGCATCACAACCCTGTGCTAGGTTGTTCTATTTTGGCATTTAATTTTACAATACATCACATGTAAAATTTTCGTATCTTCTTTGACATTGCCACATCTGTGCTCTTTATCTCTCTCTCTCTCTCTCTTGTGTGTGTGCACTCTCTCTCTCTCTCTCTCTCTCTCTCTCTCTCTCTCTCTCTCTCTCTCTCTCTTCTCTCTTTTGATGTGGTAACATGTAACAGGTGGTGATACATAATACTCCAGAGCAGAGATGTGTATCCCTAGATCTTCTTACCAGTGAATGATACTCAAAATGGAAAATTACAAAATAAGAAGTTGTAGGTAAAAGTGAAGATATTGTGCAAGGTTGTTATGTTTATTTGCATGTGGTGAGGTCTGTTGAGGGACAATGTGCACCTTCAACATGGTACAGTGATTGCAGGGACCCAGGAACAAAAGTTGTGGTGATCACCAGCCTACTTGGAGGTGTGCTGAATTCCAAATTGTAGGGAGAAATAATTGAATCTTGTTAAGAAAAACATGTTAAAATAATCTTTGTTGTTCTTTCTGTGTTTGCTTCTGAATTGGGACATGATACACTGCCTGATAAAAGTGAAGCACCCAGAAGAGGAGGAGGAAACAAAACGAAACTTCACAGGCTGAGAAGGAAAGTAATGTTATTTCAGCGATTAGAAAATCTAGTCAGCTTCAAAAAAACATAGCAGTATCACCCCATTTATCAGTCAGACATTGCACACCACTTTGGCCTGGACTCATGCACTGATTCGTTTGGGGAGCATGTCATAAAGCGATTGTATCCTCTCCTGAGTCAACCTGGCCCACAACGGTTGCCATTGGTCATGAAAACTAGCACTGTGGCAAAACTGATGTGTGAGATTAGATTAGATTAGATTAGATTAGATTAATACTAGTTCCATGGATCATGAATACGATATTTCGTAATGATGTGGAACGAGTCGAATTTTCCAATACATGACATAATTAGGTTAATTTAACAACATACTTAAGTTAATATAACAACTTTATTTTTTTGTGTTTTTTGTTTTTCTTTATTTTTTATTTTTATTTTTTTTTTTCAATATTTTTGTTTTTTTTTTTCTTTTTTTTCTTAATTTATATCTAAAAATTCCTCTATGGAGTAGAAGGAGTTGTCATTCAGAAATTCTTTTAATTTCTTCTTAAATACTTGTTGGTTATCTGTCAGACTTTTGATACTATTTGGTAAGTGACCAAAGACTTTAGTGCCAGTATAATTCACCCCTTTCTGTGCCAAAGTTAGATTTAATCTTGAATAGTGAAGATCGTCCTTTCTCTTAGTATTGTAGTTATGCACACTGCTATTACTTTTGAATTGGGTTTGGTTGTTAATAACAAATTTCATAAGAGAGTATATATACTGAGAAGCTACTGTGAATATCCCTAGATCCTTAAATAAATGTCTGCAGGATGATCTTGGGTGGACTCCAACTATTATTCTGATTACACGCTTTTGTGCAATAAATACTTTATTCCTCAGTGATGAATTACCCCAAAATATGATGCCATATGAAAGCAATGAGTGAAAATAGGCGTAGTAAGCTAATTTACTAAGATGTTTATCACCAAAATTTGCAATGACCCTTATTGCATAAGTAGCTGAACTCAAACGTTTCATCAGATCATCAATGTGTTTCTTCCAATTTAATCTCTCATCAATGGACATACCTAAAAATTTGGAATATTCTACCTTAGCTATATGCTTCTGATTAAGGTCTATATTTATTAATGGCATCATACCATTCACTGTACGGAACTGTATGTACTGTGTCTTATCAAAATTCAGTGAAAGACAGTATTGACAATTTCATCAGTTAATTCTTGTTTCTCAGGTGTGATTACTATACTTGTATCATCAGCAAAGAGAACTAACTTTGCCTCTTCATGAATATAGAATGGCAAGTCATTAATATATAATAAGAACAACAAAGGACCCAAGACTGACTCTTGTGGAACCCCATTCTTGATAGTTCCCCAGTTTGAGGAATGTGCTGATCTTTGCATGTTACGAGAACTACTTATTTCAACTTTCTGCACTCTTCCAGTTAGGTACGAATTAAACCATTTGTGCACTGTCCCACTCATGCCACAATACTTGAGCTTGTCTAGCAGAATTTCATGATTTACACAATCAAAAGCCTTTGAGAGATCACAAAAAATCCCAATGGGTGGTGTTCGGTTATTCAGATCATTCAAAATTTGACTGGTGAAAGCATATATGGCATTTTCTGTTGAAAAACCTTTCTGGAAACCAAACTGACATTTTGTTAGTACTTCATTTTTACAGATATGTGAAGCTACTCTTGAATACATTACTTTCTCAAAAATTTTGGATAAAGCTGTTGGTCCAGTACATGTTCTTCTGTGGACAGACCCGGGGATCTTGCTGGCCATGGGATTATCTCAGTATCAAGCAGACTTTTTGTAGATATGCATGGCTTGTGTGGATGAGCACTGCCCTTTTTAAACATGGCACCACAATACTGTCACATGAGAGGCAATGGTGGAAGATGTAGGATGTCAGTGATGTACCTTGTACCATCGGAGTTCGCTTAGTCATTACCACTTGTGACCTGAAGTCATGCCCAATAGCTCCCCACAACATGATGGCAGGAGTAACACCAATGTTCTTTTCCAGAATGGAACCTCCTGGGTTTCCACTGTACTCGATAATGATAGTCATCCACATAGTGCAGAACCGCAATTTACCACTGAACACAATCGATGCTACTCATCAGAAATCCATGCTTCCTGGTCACAGTACCACTTCAGATGAAGTCATCTGTGTTGTGGTGTTAACAGCAGCCTACATATGGGACATTAATTGCATAGTCCAGGCAGTGACTGTCTGTGACAATAGTGAGGGATAATGCAGAATGTTGTAGGGTGTCCATTGCTTGTTCCCAGATGGCAGGCACAGATATGAATGGGTTGCAATGTGCTTGGTGCACAGTATAGTGATCCTCTGTTGTGGTGGTCAGCCATGGTCGACCAGAACCTTGATGACAGGTATACCTGCACTCACATTTTTATGCATTCAAACATTGGAGCACTACTACATCTGAAGGCCCCATAAATCTGGATATTGCACAGTTCAACCATCTGACTAAATGGAAACTCACAATGAGGCCCCTTCAGACTCTGTCAGGTGCTGATAACACTGTCTCAGACTAGTACATGGCACCTCTGTGTCTTTCTCAGTGCTCACTCAATATCTGACTCTCTTCACGCCCACTATATACCTGATGGGGCTTGGTAACAATGCTAATGCAGCCTGGTGGCTGTTATACCTCTCACATAGAATTACAGCTGTATCATTTACATACCTGCCCATGGTGTATACATTTAGAAATTTATACTGATATATGTTTATGTCTTCTGGGTGGTCCACTTTTTTGTCAGGCACTGTATATTGAACCAAGAAATCGTAATTGTAAATGAGTTAATGTATTTTTTGTGAAGAGAATAGATATGTTATTGTGATACTTGAGTCTCTCCTAGTATATAAAATGTTCAAACAACTTACAGGGATGCAGCCAGGTAATGTCTTTGACAACTGTTGATATTTTGACAGATACACACACTGTCGTTTTCGAGATATAAATCCAGTGAGAGAAGGCCATGCAAGGAAATTTAAAACCTTCATGTGGGGCATATGCTGAGGGGCCCCTCGTGTGCACACACACTGTAAACAATAATGCCTTCATATAACCAGTTATAAATATCAGAGTTTATACTGAAAATGAATTACCAATGGGCGAGGTATGAGGTAGCATTAACTCTGTGCTGCTGCTGTTTCACAAGGGAGAGAGCAGAATTCCAAGCTGCATTTAAGCAAAACCCACCATCGCCATAAGATCACTTGCTTATGTCATCTCAACTGCTTTCTTAAAATCGATATCTCAGTGGCTGACAGTGGACACCAGAAGCTCCACCTGTTATATTCCACAGGATGACCAGTACTAAGGCAGTCTTCTGCAATACTGGATTTACTCTGCTCTTGTAAGAATGTGACACAATCATGCCCAATACATGGGCCTCCATTGCCCTGGTGGTGTAACCAATGTATGACATTATACAACTACAAGTGATATGTTAGACATCCACCTAATATAAACCAACATCAATCATCCTTTACAGACCCTAAAGGTCCCTAATCTTGGTTAGTGGTCAAAACATACATTTCACATCATGTTTCCACAGAATGCATCCAATAATCCAATAGTGTTGGAAATTCTGGAGGGTAAGACAGACACACCATAGACTTTGGTGACACCTCATTATTTTATAACTCACCTGATTCATTGCTTGGTTGACAGCGCAACGTGTATCTGATCTGCCTCCCTCCCTCCCTCCCTCCCTCCCTCTCTCTCTCTCTCTCTCTCTCTCTCTCTAACCATTGTGAGAAAAGGTGACTTAAGCTGACATGCTTTTGGCATCTGACATGACATGGGCCCTATCAACCAAGGTACAAAGTCCTCCTTCACTCTGAGCCAGATGGCATCAACTATTATCCTGAAGATAGAAATCAATGGGAGTTGACATCTTACAAAGGGCATTTCCCAACATACCATCAGTCTTCTTCTTGACATACACATCAAAGAAGGGCAGGCAGCTATCCTTTTAGTCATCACCATGAAGTGAATATTTGGGTGGATTGAATTAAAAAAAACCATAGTATGTTACAAAGAGCTCCCCAGTGTAACTCCATCTGTCTCTTCATAGAACTGGTCATTCAAGAAAAAGTAAGTGGAAGTCAGCACATATTGAAATAGGTTGTGTTAATTGAACACCAAACCTAATCTCACAACGGGAGATCACAACATTGGGATCACATATTTACTTCAAACTTTGAATGCCTTTAGTAGCCATTAAAACAACATAATGTGTTAGTGGTAAGGTGCACAACTGGGGCATTTCTGACAAAATCACAAGAGAAGTTTTACATGTCTGTTATATGCCTTATGTATCTGTGAGTAGGTGCTGCACATTAGAGTTCATGGTAATCAAGTGCTTAGCAATCGAGCTTCACAAGACGAGTATGTATGAAGCAACAAATCAACTCCCACTCCAACTTCATTAAACTATACATTTTTTTTTAAATTTTTCCATCACTAGTCATTTTATTTAATTTATATGATTAATGGAAAATCTCATATGAGATGTGAAACAAATACTAACAAAGAGCTACAGGGGCTGGCCAGTACTTACCTCAGCTCAGTACAGCCGTTAGATACACATAAAACACATAAAACAGAACCGAAAATTTACGTTCCTAGCTTTCGGATCAAATGTTCCTTCATCGGGGAGGAGAGAGAGGAAAGAAAGGGAAGAAGGGAAAGGAGATTCAGTTACTCACACCCCAGGTTATGAAGCAACAGGGAAAGGAAAATAGGGAGGGTAGCAAGGATGGAGGCAAGGTTGTCAGAGGGAAGCCAAAGATATTCTACTGTAAGTACTGTGCCAGCTTCAAACCAAAGAGGATGCATACAGAAGTAAAGAGGTATATAGTATAAAGATAAACACAACTATGTAGGATGAAAAGATGCGTGAATGGCTAAAGAGGAAAGGGAAAGAGGAGAAGACTGAAGAGTAAATGGGATTGAGGTTGTTTAACATAGGTTCAGTCCAGGGGGATGGTGGGATGAAAGGATGTGTTGGAGTGCAAGTTCCCATCTCCACAGTTCAGAGGGACTGGTGTTGGGTGGGAGAAGCCAAATGGCACATACGGTGTAGCAGGTTCCTAGGTCCCTAGAATTATGCTGGAGAACATGCTCCGCTACTGGGTATTGGGCATCTCCTAGGCGGACAGTTCATCTGTGTCCGTTCATGCGCTCAGCCAGTTTAGTTGTTGTCATGCCGATGTAAAAGGCTGTGCAGTGCAGGCATGTCAGTTGATAAATGACATGTGTAGTTTCACACGTGGCCCTGCCTTGAATTGTGTATGTTTTACAAGCAGCGGGGATGGAGTAGGTGGTTGTGGGGGGATGCATGGGGCAGGTTTTGCAGTGGGGTCGGTTACAGGGGTAGCAACCGCTGGGTGGAGAAGGTAGTTTGGGAATATTGTAGGGTTTAACAAGGATGTTACGGAGGTTAGGGGGGCGACGAAAGGCAACTCTGGGTGGTGTGGGGAGAATTTTGTCAAGGGATGATCTCATTTCAGGGGTTGACTTGAGAAAGTCATATCCCTGGCGGAGTAATTTTTTGATGTTTTCGAGGCCAGGATAATATTGGGTGACAAAGGGGATGCTTCTGTGTGATCTGGGGGTAGGAACATTGTTGTTGGATGGGGAGGAATGTATTGCTCGGGAAATCTGTTTGTGGACAAGGTCTGCAGGATAGTTGCGGGAGAGGAAAGCATTGGTCAGGTTATCGGTGTAATTGTTTAGGGATTCACCACTCGAGCCGATACGTTTGCCACGAATACCTAGGCTGTAGGGAAGGGAGCGTTTGATGTGGAAAGGATGGCAGCTATCAAAGTGAAGGTACTGTTGTTTGTTTGTGGGTTTGATATGGATAGAGGTGTGGATGTGAGCTTCAACAAGATGAAGGTCAACATCCAGGAAGGTGGCTTGGGTTTTGGAGAAGGACCAGGTGAAATTCAGATTCGAAAAGGAGTTGAGGTTATGGAGGAAATTAAGGAGTGTTTCTTCACCATGATTCCAGACCACAAAGATGTCATCTATAAACCTATACCAGGCCAGGGGAAGCAGCTGTGGGGTTTTCAGGAAAGCCTCCTCCATGCGGCCCATGAAGAGGTTGGCATAGGACGGAGCCATCCTGGTGCCCATGGCCATTCCCCTGATTTGTTTGTAGGTCTGGCCTTCAAAAGTGAAGTAATTATGGGTGAGGATGAAGTTGGTAAGTGTGATAAGGAACGAGGTTTTTGGAAGATCTTTGGGTGGGCGTTGGGAGAGGTAGTGCTCAAGGGCAGAGAGACCAAGGGTATGTTGGATGTTTGTGAAAAGGGATGTAGCATCTGTGGTGACAAGAAAGGTTTCAGGTGGGAGAGGAGTGGGAATGGATTTGAGGCGTTCTAGGAAGTGGTTTGTGTCTTTGATGTAGGATGGGAGTCTGCGGGTGATAGGTTGGAGGTGCTGGTCTACCAGAGCTGAGATACGTTCGGTTGGGGCTTTGAAGCCTGCTACAATGGGACGGCCAGGATGGTTCTCTTTGTGGACTTTAGGTAGAAGGTAGGGGTACGTGGCTCAGGTGGAGTGAGTAAGTCTATGGAAGCCATTGTGAGGCCTTGTGAGGGACCTTGGATTTTTAGGATTTTTTGCAGCTCAGTCTGGATGGAGGGAATGGGATCCTGGGTAACAGCTTTGTAGGTTGAGGTGTCGGAGAGTTGACGCAGTCCTTCTGCCACATACTCCACACGGTCAAGTACGACAGTTGTGGAGCCTTTATCCTCCGGGAGGATGACAATAGAGCGGTCTATTTTCAGCTCCTTAATGGCACGGGATTCAGCTGGGGTGATGTTGGGGGTTGTCGGGATGTTCTTCAAGAAGGACTGGGAGGCAACACTGGATGTGAGGAATTCCTGAAGTGTCTGCAAGGGATGGTTTTGGGGGTGGGGAGGAGGATCCCTTTGAGAAGGCAGTCGGAACTGTTCTAGACAGGGTTCAACACTGGGTCTAGTATTTGGGGGCTATGTTTGGGTAGTGAAGTGATATTTCCAGTTGAGGTTCCGGGTGAATGAGAGGAGATCTTTAACCAGGGCAGTGTGGTTGAATTTAGGCGTGGGGCTAAAGATTAAGCCTTTTGATAGAACAGATGTCTCTGGAGGAGAGAGGGATCTGGATGAGAGGTTTAGGACTGAATTGGGACTGGTGATATGTGGCATTTGACTGTGGTTGCTTCATAACCTGGGTTGTGAGTAACTGAATCTCCTTTCCCTTCTTCCCTTTCTTTCCCCTCTCTCTTCCCTGATGAAGGAACATTTGTTCCGAAAGTTAGGAATGTAAATTTTCGTTTCTGTTTTATGTGTTTTATGTGTATCTATCGGCTGTACTGAGCTGAGGTAAGTACTGGCCAGCCCCTCTATCTCTTTGTTAGTATTTGTTTCACATCTCATATGAGATTTTCCATTAATCATTTAGATCACCTATATGGTCCACATCCTTCATTGTTTTGTCCCTTTTGTTAGCTATCACTTACGTCTGTCATCTTAACACTTTCTCTTCTTCAGTGTTTTATATTTACATAAATAAATATTTTCGTCACCAACTGTGCTAGTTTCATCTTCCTCCTATTATCTTGTTCCGTTTATAGTCCTGTTCTCTTTTTTATTTATTGATTTATTTATTCAACATTCCATAGTTTTAACGTTTGTTATCCGCTGTTTTCCAGCCAACAATCACTGCCAACAATCTCTTCCACACCTACCAGTATCATCCATTTCCGTCGATTTCTTGTTGCTGCCGATATTTTTGTGCCATTGGCTATCTTTCTCTGCCACAAGAAAATTTTTTGGGACATTTCTACGCCACCCGCGATCTTTTTTGCGGCACGCGCGATCTTTTTTACGGCACGCGCGATCTTTTTTGCGGCACGCGTGACCTTTTTTGCGGCACTCGCTATCTCTGTTTTTAAGCAACGTGTGTTCTTTTCCCCTGAACTGGACATACTTGCTTGGTCTGGTCAACTTTTTCCGTATTTTTCTTATTTAGTGGTCTTCCTTTGGTATTGAACATTACCAACACAATTTCTTTCTTTCTCGTCCTTCCCTCCGCGTTTTATTCCTTCTTATGATTACTATTTCAACTTTAGTTATTTAATTTCCCTACCCACCAGTTACCCACTATGTACCCTAATCCTATACCACATTATTTACATTCATTCCGGAAACATGCATTCACCGTAGCCAAACTGCAATCCCACATACTTTTCCTCTGGTCCTGCTTAACCTTTGGAATTACCCCTAAAGGGCTTACCTTAAAAGTTCCCACCTCTGGGTGCAATTTCTCCTTCCACCAGTTTCTCCTGGACTTCCAGAACCTTCAATCCTTAGCCCTTACCCAACTTGTCCTGAATCTCTACACTACTTCATGTAACCACCACTCCCAAAAGCTCCTATCTCTCTTCAAAGTCCTCCACCTCTCAAACCCTTGCTTGGAGAACACACTCAGGAACATCATCCTAGAATCCAGCTGCAAACTTGAGTTCCATGCCACACACCACCTGAAAAAACTATCCACAGTGCTAGTGCAACACCTAAGAAGTGGGGTCCCTCTCCCTATCCCCCACAAACACCAACCACAACAGAACCTTCAACAAACCCCCCTCATAACTAACAAACCTAGCCTAGCCACCCTACTCAATCTCCCCATCCCAGCACATACCCCACACAGACCAAATCTCAACTATAACCACAGTCAAATGCCACATATCACCAGTCCCAATTCAGTCCTAAAACTCTCATCCAGATCCCTCTCTCCTCCAGAGACATCTGTTCTATCAAAAGGCTTAACCTTTAGCCCCACGCCTAAATTCAACCACACTGCCCTGGTTAAAGATCTCCTCTCATTCACCCGGAACCTCAACTGGAAATATCACTTCACTACCCAAACACAGCCCCCAAATACTAGACCCAGTGTTGAACCCTGTCTAGAACAGTTCCGACTGCCTTCTCAAAGGGATCCTCCTCCCCACCCCCAAAACCATCCCTTGCAGACATTTCAGGAATTCCTCACATCCAGTGTTGCCTCCCAGTCCTTCTTGAAGAACATCCCGACAACCCCCAACATCACCCCAGCTGAATCCCGTGCCATTAAGGAGCTGAAAATAGACCGCTCTATTGTCATCCTCCCGGAGGATAAAGGCTCCACAACTGTCGTACTTGACCGTGTGGAGTATGTGGCAGAAGGACTGCGTCAACTCTCCGACACCTCAACCTACAAAGCTGTTACCCAGGATCCCATTCCCTCCATCCAGACTGAGCTGCAAAAAATCCTAAAAATCCAAGGTCCCTCACAAGGCCTCACAATGGCTTCCATAGACTTACTCACTCCACCTGAGCCACGTACCCCTACCTTCTACCTAAAGTCCACAAAGAGAACCATCCTGGCCGTCCCATTGTAGCAGGCTTCAAAGCCCCAACCGAACGTATCTCAGCTCTGGTAGACCAGCACCTCCAACCTATCACCCGCAGACTCCCATCCTACATCAAAGACACAAACCACTTCCTAGAACGCCTCAAATCCATTCCCACTCCTCTCCCACCTGAAACCTTTCTTGTCACCACAGATGCTACATCCCTTTACACAAACATCCCACATACCCATGGTCTCTCTGCCCTTGAGCACTAGCTCTCCCAACGGCCACCCGAAGATCATCCAAAAACCTCGTTCCTTATCACACTTACCAACTTCATCCTCACCCATAATTACTTCACTTTTGAAGGCCAGACCTACAAACAAATCAGGGGAATGGCCATGGGCACCAGGATGGCTCCGTCCTATGCCAACCTCTTCATGGGCCGCATGGAGGAGGCTTTCCTGAAAACCCCACAGCTGCTTCCCCTGGCCTGGTATAGGTTTATAGATGACATCTTTGTGGTCGGGAATCATGGTGAAGAAACACTCCTTAATTTCCTCCATAACCTCAACTCCTTTTCGAATCTGAACTTCACCTGGTCCTTCTCCAAAACCCAAGCCACCTTCCTGGATGTTGACCTTCATCTTGTTGAAGCTCACATCCACACCTCTGTCCATATCAAACCCACAAACAAACAACAGTACCTTCACTTTGATAGCTGCCATCCTTTCCACATCAAACGCTCCCTTCCCTACAGCCTAGGTATTCGTGGCAAACGTATCGGCTCGAGTGGTGAATCCCTCAACAATTACACCGATAACCTGACCAATGCTTTCCTCTCCCGCAACTATCCTGCAGACCTTGTCCACAAACAGATTTCCCATGCAATGCATTCCTCCCCATCCAACAACAATGTTCCTACCCCCAGATCACACAGAAGCATCCCCCTTGTCACCCAATATTATCCTGGCCTCGAAAACATCAAAAAATTACTCCGCCAGGGATATGACTTTCTCAAGTCAACCCCTGAAATGAGATCATCCCTTGACAAAATTCTCCCCACACCACCCAGAGTTGCCTTTCATCACCCCCCTAACCTCCGTAACATCCTTGTTAAACCCTACAATATTCCCAGACTACCTTCTCCACCCAGCGGTTCCTACCCCTGTAACCGACCCCGCTGCAAAACCTGCCCCATGCATCCCCCCACAACCACCTACTCCATCCCCGCTACTGGTAAAACATACACAATTCAAGGCAGGGCCATGTGTGAAACTACACATGTCATTTATCAACTGACATGCCTGCACTGCACAGCCTTTTACATCGGCATGACAACAACTAAACTGGCTGAGCGCATGAACGGACACAGACAAACTGTCCGCCTAGGAGATGCCCAATACCCAGTAGCGGAGCATGCCCTCCAGCATAATTCTAGGGACCTAGGAACCTGCTACACCGTATGTGCCATTTGGCTTCTCCCACCCAACACCAGTCCTTCTGAACTGCGGAGATGGGAACTTGCACTCCAACATATCCTTTCATCCCGCCATCCCCCTGGACTGAACCTACGTGAAACAACCTCAATCCCATTTACTCTTCAGTCTTCTCCTCTTTCCCTTTCCTCTTTAGCCATTCACACATCTTTTCATCCTACATAGTTGTGTTTATCTTTATACTATATACCTCTTTACTTCTGTATGCATCCTCTTTGGTTTGAAGCTGGCACAGTACTTACAGTAGAATATCTTTGGCTTCCCTCTGACAACCTTGCCTCCATCCTTGCTACCCTCCCTATTTTCCTTTCCCTGTTGCTTCATAACCTGGGTTTTGAGTAACTGAATCTCCTTTCCCTTCTTCCCTTTCTTTCCCCTGTCTCCTCCCCGATGAAGGAACATTTGATCCGAAAGCTAGGAACGTAAATTTTCGGTTCTGTTTTATGTGTTTTATGTGTATCTATCGGCTGTACTGAGCTGAGGTAAGTACTGGCCAGCCCCTCTATCTCTTTGTTAGTATTTAATTTATATGACATTTGAGAGATAATATACTGTAAAAACCATGTGTATTTGCATGAAGTTTTAATGTATGTTTTTCATGTCTGTATGACAAATATCGTCCTGTAACGTGTGATTTTGAGAACATATCAGCTGAGGAATTGTTCATTACTCTTGTGGTCCAGACATTTTGACTTACTATATTACTGATTGTGAATAATTTCATTCACATAATTATTTGTTGACATTTGATTTGTGCTTTCCAAGCCTGTCCCTCATCCTTGAAAATTTAATTATACTTAGTAAATAGTCAAGTAACACACGAAATTCACTACAACTTCATGAAAATGCACATGGATTTTTTTTTTTCAATATATTACATCTCAAATGTCATATAAATTAAATAACATAACCAGTGATGAAAAATAGATTAAAAAGTAAGTGGTTGCAGTATTTAAACTGTTACTTCATTTGTGACTTGTTTGCAACATGTGTATGTTAATCACTTGATGACAATGACTTCTTATGACCAGCACCTTAGCACAGATACGTCAGTGACACAATAGATGTGTAAAACTTCTTTTGAAATTTTCTCCAAATTGCCAAAGTAGTGCATCTTACTTCTTGGACATTATGTTGTTTTAATGACTAAAGGTGTTCAAAGTTTGAAGCAAATCCGTAATTCCAGCATCATGGCCTCCCCTTGTCAATTAACTGTAACAAGTCAGTCAAAGAATATAAATGATGAGAGATCATATCAAAACTAACTAAAATATCAAAATCATTCAAATAAGTTCTTAATGTGGTTCACACACTGATTTGCTAGTGGGCTTAACACAGTTGCAAGATATTTTACTACAGGTTTATGTCAGAACAACATTGTTATTGACAATAGGCCTAAGAGGAACCCCTTCCTTGTGAATCTTCAGAAGGCCTTATAATCAGTGGATCATAGCACAATAAGAATTAAAACTCCTATAGTCCCTTGTGGTCTTCCTCTCAACCTTTTTCGTTGGGTCAGCACTGAGCCTGCAATGGATCAGACAGTAAATACTACATCTTTAGAATGTAATCTTGCTTGCTCAGCACAACTGTTGCATTGTCCTTGTCCGTGGGTAAGATAATAATATCAGGATCCAGCATGAGTGAACACAAAGAAGCTCTTGTTATATTACTCTTGGATGAATGTGCCCCAGTCAGTGTATGACATCCTTCTCCCCTCAACACTTCAGCAGCATCAGGACATGCATGGATAAACCTGCATCATCCAAAGCTTTCTTGATGAGATTTGTTGCAGAATGTCTAGCTGTAGTGCTGCATGTTATTAATGATCATGCCATCTCAGCAGTTGTTTGGTAGAGGTCAGAAATGTGGTGTAACAATTCTTTAATAGCAGTTGAGGAATAGATGAATCAGAAGTATAACCAACACATAAAGACACAGCAGTATAGAATTAAAGTAAAGAACAGCTAAATTATTTCAGTTACAGCAGAAGAATTAATGACAACTTAATCCCTTAATAACGGACCAACAATTAGTCACTGAGGCCAAGCCTGAAACATGTTTCACAAATATTTCTACCTTTCATACTTGGTATTGCTGTTGTTATCTTACCTGTATATTATGATATGTTTCTTGAATCCCATTATATTTCTTTTTTTGCATTACAATTTAGCACAGTCTTGAACCCAGTGATTTCTACAATCATACTATGATCAGTAGGGCTAGATTTTTTATTGTGAGCACACCTTGGTCCAACAGAAGAGTCACACAGCAATCAATTAAAGTTTGGGTATCATTTATAATGCCACAACAGCAACAGCACTTGCTATCCTGTGCATGCATTGATGTCTTCACTTTTGTTCCTGGTAAAAGGCCCTTTTGCACTACCCACCGTAAGCATGAGTTCCTGATATGGTTCCCAGAAGAAGACTGTCCCAACACTAACAATTAGTGGTGGCATTCATCTGAAAATTTTGAGCAGTTTTCCTGGTGAAATATGTGAAATATTCATGAAGTTGCAGGCAGCAGTAAACAACTACTTCATGTCATCTGCTCAAGAGCAAATCATGTGATCCTGTAATATTCACTGTTTAAATTTTCCATGCTATCCCACAAAAACAGAGTACAAAATCCAAGCTAATGCACCCTCTTGATATGGTGAAAGCTTAGATGTTGATTTCTTTCCTGCTTCTGAAAGTAAGAAAGCTTTCAAGGACGTTCATTATGAGTTAGTTGCCATGTATGAAAATAGTGCTACAAAATATGACACCAACCTTGCCTGCTTTTTCCTTAAACCTACATAAATTACAATGTATTTGCATAAATAGTAAGGAGACATGTTAGTGTCTTCAATTAATGATGGAATTGTCAAAATATATAGATGCAAACAAAATTTATCCAGCAAACAGTATCTGCTCACACACCTTACATATGCTCAGCTTGAGAGGCTCACCAAAAAAGTGACTTTAGAGGCAGAAGATAAAACAATGGTGCACCTTCATTTAGTCCCAGTGACTTTTCATTAACGACCTTTACAATTTCTGGAAGTTTCAATGTATGAAATGCAATCTTTGAATGTTTATCAAATATGCTTATCACATATTAGTCATTTTTTATAATGACACATCATTACATTATCAGTTATAAGAGTAGGAATTAGAGAAAAATAATAATAACATGAAACACTTCATACTGCTCATCTCAGAGGAAAGATCTGGGATTGCTGTTCAAGTGGAAGCCCAGGTGCTTCAAGGCAATTTCATTTTTGCCTCATAAATCATGCAGAAGATGTATTTTTCTTAAGGGTTATTGAGAAACGTAATTTATGAGATTTTTGATGTGTCGTATGCCCTGCTAAATGTGTATTGCACTTGTTTATATTCCAACAAAAATGGCACATAATGGAAGCAGCTGCCAAAATCTTCCAACATTACAACCCTGATTCTGATTACTCTTGGTCTCCTGGTGATGTTGGGCATGTTGTTATACCAAGACTGAACAGAAAAGCAGGCAGTGGAGATTCTCTTCACTGCTATCACCAAAAATATGAATACACAGATGTAATTTGAAAGGTTCTACTAAGGTTTCTTTCCCATGGTGTACTTTTGACATGCTATGCCTGTAATTATGGAAAAATTTTATCAAGATCTTCTGATAAAATTATAGAAGGAAAAAAGGTTAAATCTTTGACGAAAGCTGTCCAAGGAATTTTGTTTGCTGCATAGCAGTGTTCCAGAGCACTCCTCACAGCAGGAAGTGGTGCATGCAGATTTCTTTGGATATCTAATGTTATTGCATACCCAATGTATACCCAATGTATACCGCAGAGACAGGCTGGACAGTGAAGGAGGAGGCGTATTTATAGCGATAAGAAGTGTAATAGTATCGAGGGAAATTGACGGAGATCCAAAATGTGAAATAATTTGGGTGAAGGTCATGGTTAAAGCGGGCTCAGTCATGGTAATTGGATGTCTCTATAGGCCCTCTGGCTCAGCAGCTGTTGTGGCTGAGCACCTGAAGGATAATTTGGAAAATATTTCGAGTAGATTTCCCCACCATGTTATAGTTCTGGGTGGAGATTTTAATTTGCCAGATATAGACTGGGAGACCCAAACGTTCATAACGTGTGGCAGGGACAAAGAATCCAGTGAAATTTTTTTAAGTGCTTTATCTGAAAACTACCTTGAGCAGTTAAATAGAGAACCGACTCGTGGCGATAACATATTAGACCTTCTGGTGGCAAACAGACCCGAACTATTTGAAACAGTTAACACAGAACAGGGAATCAGCGATCATAAAGCAGTTACTGCATCAATGATTTCAGCTGTAAATAGAAATATTAAAAAAGGTAGGAAGATTTTTCTGTTTAGCAAAAGTGACAAAAAGCAGATTACAAAGTACCTGATGGCTCAACACTAAAGTTTTGTATCAAGTACAGATAGTGTTGAGGATCAGTGGACAAAGTTCAAAACCATCGTACAATATGCGTTAGATGAGTATGTGCCAAGCAAGATCATAAGAGATGGAAAAGAGCCACCGTGGTACAACAACCGAGTTAGAAAACTGCTGCGGAAGCAAAGGGAACTTCACAGCAAACATAAACATAGCCAAAGCCTTGCAGACAAACAAAAATTACGTGAAGTGAAATGTAGTGTGAGGAGGGCTATGCGAGAGGCATTCAATGAATTCGAAAGTAAAGTTCTATGTACTGACTTGGCAGAAAATCCTAAGAAATTTTGGTCTTATGTCAAAGCGGTAGGTGGAGCAAAACAAAATGTCCAGACACTCTGTGACCAAAATGGTACTGAAACATAGGATGACAGACTAAAGGCCGAAATACTAAATGTCTTTTTCCAAAGCTGTTTCACAGAGGGAGACTGCACTGTAGTTCCTTCTCTAGATTGTCGCACAGATGACAAAGTGGTAAATATCGAAATAGACGACAGAGGGATAAAGAAACAATTAAAATTGCTCAAAAGAGGAAAGGCTGGACCTGATGGGATACCAGTTCGATTTTACACCGAGTACGCGAAGGAACTTGTCCCCCTTCTTGCAGCGGTGTACCGTAGGTCTCTAGAAGAGCGTAGTGTTCCAAAGGATTGGAAAAGGGCACAGGTCATCCCCGTTTTCAAGAAGGGACGTCGAACAGATGTTCAGAACTATAGACCTATATCTCTAATGTTGATCAGTTGTAGAATTTTGGAACATGTATTATGTTCGAGTATAATGACTTTTCTGGAGACTAGAAATCTACTCTGTAGAAATCAGCATGGGTTTCGAAAAAGATAGTCGTGTGAAACCCAGCTCGCGCTATTCGTCCACGAGACTCAGAGGGCCATAGACACGGGTTCACAGATAGATGCCATGTTTCTTGACTTCCGCAAGGCGTTCGATACAGTTCCCCACAGTCGTTTGATGAACAAAGTAAGAGCATATGGACTATCAGACCAATTGTGTGATTGGATTGAAGAGTTCATAGATAACAGAACGCAGCATGTCATTCTCAATGGAGAGAAGTCTTCCGAAGTAAGAGTCATTTCAGGTGTGCCACAGGGGAGTGTCATAGGAACGTTGCTATCCACAATATACATAAATGTCCTTGTGGATGACATTGGAAGTTCACTGAGGCTTTTTGCAGATGATGCTGTGGTGTATCAAGAGGTTGTAACAATGGACAATTGTGCTGAAATGCAGGAGGATCTGCAGCAAATTGACGCATGGTGCAGGGAATGGCAATTGAATCTCAATGTAGACAAGTGTAATGTGCTGTGAATACATAGAAAGATAGATCCCTTATCATTTATCTACAAAATAGCAAGTCAGCAACTGGAAGCAGTTAATTCCATAAATTATCTGGGAGTACGCATTAGGAGTGATTTAAAATGGAATTATCATATAAATTTGATCATCGGTAAAGCAGATGCCAGACTGAGATTCATTGGAAGAATCCTAAGGAAATGCAATCCGAAAACAAAGGAAGTAGGTTACAGTACGCTTGTTCGCCCACTGCTTGAATACTGCTCAGCAGTGTGGGATCCGTACCAGATAGGGTTGATAGAAGAGATATAGAAGATCCAATGGAGAGCAGCGCGCTTCGTTACAGAATCATTTAGTTATCGCGAAAGCTTTACGGAGATGATAGATAAACTCCAGTGGAAGACTCTGCAGGAGAGACGTTCTGTAGCTCGGTACGGGCTTTTGTTGAAGTTTCGAACACATACCTTCACCGAAGAGTCAAGCAGTATATTGCTCCCTCCTACGTATATCTCGCGAAGAGACCATGAGGATAAAATCAGAGAGATTAGAGCCCACACAGAAGCATACCGACAATCCTTCTTTCCACAAACAATACAAGACTGGAGGAGAAGGGAGAACCGATAGAGGTACTCAAGGTACCCTCCGCCACACACCGTCAGATGGCTTGCGGAGTATGGATGTAGATGTAGACGTAGACCTGGCCTGATGCCCTGTGACTTCTTCCTGTTTCTTCCATTAAGAATCAGTGGTATGACAGACATTTCCAGGATGACAATTAGGTAAGAAGAAACATGAAAATGATCAGCAGCTGCCAAAGTGAGGAGCTTCTCACTCAGGGTGTATTCCAACTCATCCATTGTATAGAAAAATGAGTCACTTTTAATGATGAAAATGTTTGGTTTAGTTAATTTTTTGTGCCTAGATTGTGTTTCACAATGATCCTAGATGTGTCATGTTTACAGTTTTATACAAAATAAAACAGATTTCTTAGAAATTTGTCATTGACATATAAAAACAATTTTTTGTAATAATATTTTAAAGATAATCAATATTAATACACAACGCTAAAATATACTAATAGCCAACAGTAATTTATGCAACAGTTTTGCATACTTAAATAAAGTCTACAAAGTTATATATTGTTTACCACACCGCAGAAAATATTTATACATGTACAGGTAGTGAAAAAATCATTTAAATCATATTTGCGCTAATACACTTAGTCTGCATGTTTTCTTCTATATTTTCTGCAGTATACTTTGCCTTCCATTTCATTATTTCAGGAAATTTGTTTCCACATGACAAAGAAAATGTTTTACTCCATTTACAACTTTACATATGTCCCATTGATTTGCCTGCAAGTACTTCTTCACGTTATATCAACATTCAGAAATGAGATGTTCTTTCAGTTCTCATTTGAAGGTGTTCACTTTCTTTATGCTCATTATGCTAAGTGGCAGTCTGTCATTTTCGATCTTTTGCTTCAGATGTGGTAGATATCTCTAGTTCTTATGTAGCGGTTATGTAAATCTCAGTTTAGAGGTGCTGTGCAATTTACCATTAAAAGAGGTATTGTCTCAAATATGTACAAACTTGACACAATCAATATTTTTAATTCTTTGAATTTGTTTTTGTGGGATTCCCGTGGTGTTAGTTTACCTGTGCGTCTGATGGATTTCTTTTAAAGTATTAAGATTCTTTGAATGTTTACATCTGCTGCTGCTCCTCCCCATATTGGTATAAGTACAGTGTGTGCAAGAAGATAAATCCATAGTACATTTTTAGAAAGGTTTCTATGTTCACTGTATAGCACATTCTTTTCATTAAGAATACATTTGTACTTATTTTTGAACACATCTTATCAATGTGATTTTCCCATGTTAGAAATTTATTCACATCTATTTCCAAAAACCTGTTACAGTCCACTTCTTCTGATTCTGCATCCCCAATGCTCAAAATAAATTTGTCTGAACTATTAGTTCTGTTTGTTTCAAGTTTCTTCCTGTTGTTCATTATATTATACACTGTATACTGCAATGATGCATTGTCAGCCCTGATGAGCAGCTTTTATTTTGAGTGAGGATCATAACAGCATATGCTAGTGAATTCAGTCTCTTATTTAAATTGTTTAGGTGTACCTCCCACTTCATATCTGCCTGAAAATGTATACCTAGAAATTTTGTATGACTGACCTTCAACACATTTTTTCCTTCGATAGTGAAAACAAGGTTTGCAGGATGGAGGTTTTGTGTGGTATGAAAGTTAACCACCACAGTTTTTTCAGAACTTACGATGAGCTTATTGGTCTTGAACCAGTGTGTTAAGGTATGCATAACCGATACTGCAGCCTCGTGCAGATTTTCCTCATTCTGTGATTTAATTAGAATATTAGTGTCATCTGCAAACAGTACAGTGGTTCCATCATGTATTTTACTAACCAAGTCATGTACATACAGCAGAAATAGGACAGGTCCTAGAACTGACCATTGTGAGACTCCATACTTGATTTTCTGCTCATCACTGTAAAAACTAGACATTTTTTGTGTTTCACTATCTTTGTGTTTTATTTCTGTAATCTGCTGATGATTACTGAGGTACAAGTGGATCCACTTTTCAGACTGGCCTCTAATACCATAATTACTTAATTTACACAAGAAAATGCCATGATCAGTTACATCAAAGGCTTTATTTAGATCCAGAAATATCCCAGATACATGTTGTTTATCATCCACTGCCTTTAATACTTCATTTGAGAAGGCAAAAATTGCTGATTGAGTTGACTTTCCAGCTCCACTTATCAGCCTCTCTTTATTTAAGAAAACTTTCAATCTCCCAAGGAACATTTTTTCCATAGTTTTGCTGAAGCCTGACAAAACTGAAACTGGTCTATAGCTAGCAATATCACTTTTTGCACCCTTCTTATGCAGAGGTGTTAGTTTTGCAGTTTTTAGATTATTAGGAAATACACCATTCTCAAAAGATGAATTTACTATGTCTGTTAGTGGTTCCACAATAAATGTTGCACTAGCTTTGATAGCATCTGGTATCTCATCAACACCCACTGAATATTTATTAGGCAATTCTTTTAGGAGTCTTGACAGTTCCTCAGGTGTCGCTGGATACAGGAATAATGTGTTTGAATGAATTTCTTGATCTGAGTGACTGGTTGGCTGTTTGTCATGGTGTGTATTTATTAACTGCTATGCTATATTTGAGAAACAATTGTTGAAAGCACTAGCAACATGTTTGGGGTCTGTTAGTTTATTTTTATTCATAATCAGCTCTATATTACTGTGATTAACTGGCCAGGCACCCATTTCTTTCCTTACAGTTTGCCAGGTTGCTTTAGTTTTATTCTTGGAATCATACAATATTTTGTCATTTTGTAGTTTTTTTGCTTCTGAAGTAACTCTTGTTCGTATTCTTTTGTATCCTTTGAAATATGCAATAAAGTCAGGACTGGTATTATGCTTGGAGTACTCATACAATCTCCTTTTATTTTGACATGATATCCTTATCCCTTTTGTAATCCACATGTTTGTTTTTTGAGTAGAGTTCAGCATAGTTGTTTTCTTGGAAAAAGCAATTTCAAAAAAAATATTTGACTGTAGCCATAAACTTACCATATTTCTCATTGGTCTCATTACAGTCATATACATCTTTCCAACTTCACCCTCTAGGAGAGAACAAAAGTATTCCACATTTTTTATACTGAAATTCCTTACAGTGTGTTGTATTTGACTGGGAATTTGGTGTCCTGAAACATTCATTGCAATAATTTGAGCATAGTTATCACTAAAACCCATGTTTACAACCTGTGTGTTATAGGCATATTTGCATGTATTTCTTGAGATCTGATCAATAATAGATGCAGAGGTAGGTGTTTCTTGAGTTCGTTCAGTTACCGTTGGACTGATGTTGAACTATTGTAGTAATTTTATGTCATCTCTGAATTTATTGGATTACCAGAAATCAATATTAAAGTCACCACATACAATTATATTCTTCTTGGGAGAGTGAATTTCTTCCAAGAGTTCCTTCATGTGATTGTAAAACACTTTTTCGTCTCCATTTGGTGACCTGTATACACAAATGATAACTGTATTTTGTCTTGATAGTTCAGCAATGGAGAGTTTTATATCTTTTTCATAAGATATTTTGTGGTATTTAGTTGTTGTTATTATGATCATCAGTCCAGAGACTGGTTTGATGCAGATCTCCATGCTACTCTATCAAGTGCAATCTTCTTCATCTCCCAGTACCTACTGCAACTTATATCCTTCTGAATCTGATTAGTGTATTCATCTCTTGGTCTCCCTCTGCAATTTTTACCCTCCACGCTGCCCTCCAATATTAAATTGGTGATCCCTTGATGCCTCAGAACATGTCTTACCAACCGATCCCTTCTTCTAGTCAAGGTGTGCCACAAATTTCTCTTCTGCCTAATTCTATTTGACATCTCCTCATTAGTTATGTGATCTACCCTTCCAAACTTCAGCACTCTTCTGTTCACCACATTTTGAAAGCTTCTATTATTTTCTTGTCCAAACTATTTATCGTTCATGCTTCGATTCCATACATGGCCACACTCCATACAAATACTTTCAGAAACGACTTCCTGACACTTAAATCCATACACGATGTTAACAAATTTCTCTTCTTCAAAAACACTTTCCTTGTGATTGCCAGTCTACATTTTATATCCTCTCTACTTTGACCATCATCAGTTATTTTGCTCCTCAAATAGCAAAACTCATTTACTACTTTAAGCATCTCATTTCCTAATCTAATACATTCAGCATCACCCTATTTAATTTGACTACATTCCATTATCCTCGTTTTGCTTTTGTTGATGTTCATCTTATGTCCTCCTTTCAAGACACTGTCCATTCCGTTCAGCTGCTCTTCCAGGTCCTTTGCTGTCTCTGACAGAATTACAATGTCATCGGCAAACCTCAAAGTTTTTATTTCTTCTCCATGGATTTTAATTCCCACTCTGAATTTTTCTTTTGTTTCCTTTACTGCTTGCTCAATATATAGATTGAATAACATTGGGGATAGGATACAACCCTGTCTCACTCCCTTCCCAACCACTGCTTCCCTTTCATGACCCTTGACTCTTATAACTACCATCTGGTTTCTGTACAAATTGTAAATAACCTTTTGCTCCCTGTATTTTACCCCTGCCACCTTCAGTATTTGAAAGAGAGTATTCCAATCAACATTGTCAAAAGCTTTCTGTAAGTCTACAAATGCTAGAAACGTAGGTTTGCCTTTCCTTAATGTTTCTTCTAAGATAAGTCATATGGCCAGTATTGCCTCACGTGTTCCAACATTTCTACTGAATCCAAACTGATCTTCCTCAAGGTTGGCTTCTACCAGTTTTTCCATTCGTCTGTAAAGAATTCGTGTTAGTATTTTGCAGCCATGGCTTATTAAACTGATAGTCTGGTAATTTTCACATCTGCTTTCTTTGGGATTGGAATTATTATATTCTTCTTGAAGTCTGAGGGTATTTCACTTGTCTCATACATCTTGCTCACTAGATGGTGGAGTTTTGTCAGGGCTGGCTCTCCCAAGGCTATCAGCAGTTCTAATGGAATGTTGTCTACTCCCAGGGCCTTGTTTCGGCTTAGGTCTTTCAGTGCTCTGTCAAACTCTTCATGCAGTATCATATCTCCCATTTCATCTTCATCTTCATCCTCTTACATTTCCATAATATTGTCCTCAAGTACATCGCCCTTGTACAGACCCTCTATATACTCCTTCCACCTTTCTGCTTTCTCTTATTTGCTTAGAACTGGGTTTCCATCTGAGCTCTTGATATTCATACAAGTGATTCTCTTTTCTCCATAAGTCTCTCTAATTTTCCTGTAGGCAGTATCTATCTTACCCCTACATCCTTACATTTGTCCTCTAGCCATCCCTGCTTAGCCATTTTGCACTTCCTGTCGATCTCATTTTTGAGACATTTGTATTCCCTTTTGCCTGCTTCATTTACTGCATTTTTATATTTTCTCCTTTCATCAATTAAATTCAGTATTTCTTCTGCTAGCCAAGGATTTCTACTAGCCCTCGTCTTTTTACCCACTTGATCGTCTGCTGCCTTCACTACTTCATCCCTCAGAGCTACCCATTCTTCTTCTACTGTATTTCTTTCCCCCATTCCTGTCAATTCTTCCCTTATGCTCTCCCTGAAACACTGTACAACCTCTGGTTCTTTCAGTTTATCCAGTTCCCATCTCCTTAAATTCCCACCTTTTTGCAGTTTCTTCAGTTTTAATCTACAGTTCATAACCAATAGATTGTGGTCAGAGTCTACATCTGTCCCTGGAAATGTCTTACAATTTCAAACCTGGTTCCTTAATCTCTGTCTTACCATTATATAATCTATCTGATACCTTCTAGTATCTCCAGGATTCTTCCATGTATACAACCTTCTTTTATGATTCTTGAACCAAGTGTTAGCTATGATTAAGTTATGCTCTGTGCAAAATTCTACCAGCTGGCTTCCTCTTTCATTTGTTACCCCCATTTCATATTCACCTACTACGTTTCCTACTCTTCCTTTTCCTACTATCGAATTCCAGTCACCCATGACTATTAAATTTTCGTCTCTCTTCACTGTCTGAATAATTTCTTTTATCTCATCATACATTTCTTCAAACCCTTGTCATCTGCGGAGCTAGTTGGCATATAAACTTGTACTACTGTGGTAGGCTTGGGCTTCATATCTATCTTGGCCACAATAATGCGCTCACTATGCTGTTTGTAGTAGATTACCCACACTCCTATTTTTTTATTCGTTATTAAACCTACTCCTGCATTACCCCTGTTTGATTTTGTATTTATAACCCTTTATTCACCTGACCAGAAGTCTTGTTCCTCCTGCCACCAAACTTCACTAATTGCCACTATGTCTAACTTTAACCTATCCATTTCCCTTTTTAAATTTTCTAACCTATCTGCCTGATTAAGGGATCTGACATTTCACACTTCGATTTGTAGAATGCGAGTTTTCTTTCTCCTGATAACGATGTCCTCCTGAGTAGTCCTCGCCTGGAGGTCCGAATGGGGGGCTATTTTACCTTCAGAATATTTTAAGGATGCCGTCATCATTTAACCATACAGTAAAGCTGCATGCCCTCCTGAAAAATTACGGCTGTAGTTTCTCCTTGCTTTCAGCTGTTCTCAGTACCAGCACAGCAAGATTGTTTTGGCTAGTGTTACAAGGTCAAGTCAGTCAATCATCCAGACTGTTGCCCCTGCAACTACTGAAAAGGCTGCTACCCCTCTTCAGGAACCACACGTTTGTCTGGCCTCTCAACAGATATCCCTCCATTGTGGTTGCACCTACGGTATGGCTATCTGTATCGCTGAGGCACGCAAGCCTCCCCACCAACGTCAAGGTCCATAGTTCGTGGGGGGTTCGGGGGGGGGGGGGGGGGGGGGGTATTTAGTTACACTGTTGAATTCAATATTTTCTTTAACATATATAGCAAACCAACACCAAAAATAAGAAGTGGACAGTTTGGAACTTTCCTACAGAGTCAATAAAACAGAGTGACATCTCTAAAAATATATGATACATGCCACTCATCACACATATCACATTTTTGACGTTGGCTTACTAATGAGTTGAGCCTATTTCATTTCTGAAGATGACAGTTTAAGCTGTCGAAACCAGTTAAGTGAACCAAAGAAAGGTTTTCTTGTGCAGCTGATGACTGAGTTTTTATCTTTGGTCCAGTATTCTGCAGCTGCTGAACTACAGCTCTGAACAAAATCATAAATGAGGATTGTAAAATGATTTGTCTGCTTGATGATTCATGGCTACAATAGCCTATGAACTGTCATATACGCCTTAATGTATTGAATGTTTAGATGTTTTGCGATAATTTTACTATTACCATGTAAATGAAAATTTGTTTAAAATTTTTTTACTTTATTCCACATGCATGAGAACCATTTCCCTTGACATATGTGCAAGATTGAGTATTGTACAGTGGAAGCCTGCTTAATGTGCACCTCCTATAATGCATAATTTGCAAACGACCAAAAGAAATTGAAAAAAAAAAAAAAAAAAAAAAGAGACTCGCTTGACGAACGATGTTTTGGATAATGATTTACATTGGTTCATGGTGTGGGTTCCTGTAGTCATGTCCTAGTTCATGAACCACGGGCAACGTATGAGTGGCCAAGTAAGTGGTCCCGACAGTCGGGATACCAGTTACTTTGGAATAAGGCTGGGCATCTCGGACATATTCTGAGTCGTGGTCACCTTTGTGCTCATACGGCAAAGACTATCAAATCCACCAGTTAGTCCCTCAGCCATTAGGGGTAAAACCCAATGGGACTCGGGGCAAGGAAGGCTAGCAACCTGCTTCCCTGGTACTTTAAATATGATGCTGGCAACAATCAGAGCAAAATGCCTCGGACCTTTGGAGGTGACGGAGTCCCACCTCTAACTGACAAACCAGGGACTCCTAAGATACGACTTGGCAAACAAAAATGGTAATGAGATGGGGAGCTATTAATATCAATGGGGGCTACTCTTGGAAGAAGGTAGAGCTGGCAGAGGCTGCAAGTAAGATGGGGCTGGACGTTTTAGCTGTTAGTGACATTCGGGTAAGGGGTGAGAAAGAAGAAGAAGTGGGAGAATACAAGGTCTACTTGTCAGGAGTCAAAGCAGGAATAGCACAATGGGGTGTAGGGCTTTACATCAGGAAAGAAATGGAACCCAGCGTAGTTGCAATAAGGTATGTAAACGAACGACTGATGTGGATAGATTTGACAGTGTCTAGCAAGAAAATTAGGATTGTGTCAGTATATTCGCATTGTGAAGGGACTGATCAAGATAAGATGGATAGTTTTTATGAGGCACTCAGTGATGTAGTTGTTAGAGTAAATGACAAGGACAGTGTTCTGCTCATGGGTGATTTTAACGCCAGGATTGGAAATCGAACAGAAAGATATGAAAAGGTTATGGGTAAATTTGGAGAGGATATGGAGGCCAACAGGAACGGGCAGCAACTCTTGGATTTCTGTGCCAGTATGGGCTTAGTAATCACAAACTCCTTTTTTAAACATAAGAACATTCACCGGTATACTTGGGAAAGCAGGGGAACCAGATCTGTCATTGACTATATAATAACAGATCAGGAATTCAAGAAGGCTGTGAGGGACACATGTGTATTCAGGGGATTCTTTGATGACACTGATCATTATTTAATCTGCAGTGAAATTGGGATTGCGAGGCTGAAAGTGCAGGAGGTCAGGTCCATATGTAGGAGGATAAGAGTGGAGAAACTTCAGGATAAGGAAATCAGGCACAAGTACATAACAGCGATCTCAGAAAGGTACCAGTTAGTTGAATGTAGTTAATTACAGTCATTGGAAAAGGAATGGACAAGGTACAGGGACACAGTACTAGAAGTGGCTAAAGAATGTCTTGGAACAGTAGTGTGTAAAACTAGGAGGAAGCAAACAGCTTGGTGGAATGACACAGTCAAGGCAGCCTGTAAAAGGAAAAAGAAGGCGTATAAAAAATGGCTACATACTAGAACTCAGGTAGACAGAGAAAGTTATGTTGAAGAAAGAAACAAAGCCAAACAGATAATTGCAGCATCCAAGAAGAAATCTTGGGAAGACTTTGGAAACAGGTTGGAGACATTGGGTCAAGCTGCTGGAAAACCATTCTGGAGTGTAATTAGCAGTCTTCGAAAGGGAGGTAAGAAGGAAATGACAAGTATTTTGGACAGGTCAGGAAAACTACTGGTGAATCCTGTGGATGCCTTGGGCAGATGGAGGGAATATTTTGAAGAGTTGCTCAATGTAGGTGAAAATACAATCAGTAATGTTTCAGATTTCGGGGTAGAATGGGATAGGAATGATGATGGAAATAGGATCACGTTTGAGGAAGTGGAGAAAATGGTCAATAGATTGCGGTGCAATAAAGCAGCTGGGGTGGATGAAATTAAGTCGGAACTCATCAAGTACAGTGGAATGTCAGGTCTTAAATGGCTACACAGGATAATTGAAATGGCCTGGGAGTCGGGACAGGTTCCATCAGACTGGACAAAAGCAATAATCACACCAATCTTTAAACATGGAAACAGAAAAGATTGTAACAACTACAGAGGTATCTCTTTAATCAGTGTTGTGGGTAAAATCTTCTCAGGTATTGTTGAAAGGAAAGTGCGAGTATTAGTTGAGGAGCAATTGGATGAAAATCAGTGTGGGTTTAGGCCTCTTAGAGGTTGTGAGGACCAGATCTTTAGCTTACGACAAATAATGGAGAAGTGTTATGAGTGGAACAGGGAATTGTATCTATGCTTTATAGATCTAGAAAAGGCATATGACCGGGTTCCTAGGAGGAAGTTATTGTCTGTTCTACGAGATTATGGAATAGGAGGCAAACTTTTGCAAGCAATTAAAGGTCTTTACATGGATAGTCAGGCAGCAGTTAGAGTTGATGGTAAACTGAGTTCATGGTTCAGAGTAGTTTCAGGGGTAAGACAAGGCTGCAACCTGTCTCCACTGTTGTTCATATTATTTATGGATCATATGTTGAAAACAATAGACTGGCTGGGTGAGATTAAGATATGTGAACACAAAATAAGCAGTCTTGCATATGCGGATGACTTAGTTGTGATGGCAGATTCGATTGAAAGTTTGCAGAGTAATATTTCAGAGCTAGATCAGAAATGTAAGGACTATGGTATGAAGATTAGCATCTCCAAAACTAAAGTAATGTCAGTGGGAAAGAAATATAAACGGATTGAGTGCCAAATAGGAGGAACAAAATTAGAACAGGTGGACGGTTTCAAGTACTTAGGATGCATATTCTCACAGGATGGCAACATAGTGAAAGAACTGGAAGCGAGGTGTAGCAAGGCTAATGCAGTGAGCGCTCAGCTACGATCTACTCTCTTCTGCAAGAAGGAAGTCAGTACCAAGACTAAGTTATCTGTGCACCGTTCAATCTTTCGACCAACTTTGTTGTATGGGAGCGAAAGCTGGGTGGATTCAGATTACCTTATCAACAAGGTTGAGGTTACGGATATGAAAGTAGCTAGGATGATTGCAGGTACTAGTAGATGGGAACAATGGCAGGAGGGTGTCCACAATGAGGAAATCAAAGAAAAACTGGGAATGAACTCTATAGATGTAGCAGTCAGGGCGAACAGGCTTAGATGGTAGGGTCATGTTTAACGCATAGGAGAAGCAAGGTCACCCAAGAGACTCATGGGTTCAGCAGTAGAGGGTAGGAGGAGTCAGGGCAGACCAAGGAGAAGGTACCTGGATTCGGTTAAGAATGATTTTGAAGTAATAGGTTTAACATCAGAAGAGGCACCAATGTTAGCACTGAATAGGGGATCATGGAGGAATTTTATAAGGGAGGCTATGCTCCAGACTGAACGCTGAAAGGCATAATCAGTCTTAAATGATGATGATGATGATGATGATGATTTACATTGATTTAGTGTAGCTAGTGGCAGAGAAACATTCAACAATACAAACACATATCATATGAACAATGTCTTTAGTACATACTGCAGTCTGGGTTTACCACTCTTTCTGCAACCATCTTAGTGCAGCTTGTAATCGCACATTTTTCTAAACTTGTGTTTACAGAGTGTTTTTTGTGTGCAAATTTTAATAACCTGTCCCCAAAGATAAAGCCATAAGAAGATGACCACAAGAGAAAGAAAATGACCTTAGAAATGCAATGTAAAATCATTGAAAACGTGAACCTGGTGTGAATGTTGCTGATGTAGCACACACCTACAATTGGTCGACATTATGTATTTCCTTTATCCTCAAGAATAAGAACAAGATGAAGGAGATAGATGCTTCAAAGGGAGTGACAAGAGTATCTAAACAACAGTTTCATATTCTCAGAGACGTCAAAAGGTTGCCCCTTATGTGGGTAAATGAAAAGCAACTGCAAGGCAACACTATTAACAAGAACATCATTTTTGAGAAGGTGAGAATGATTTTTGCCAATCTCATTCAAAAGACATCAGCAGCTGAACAAGTGTTTAAGGGAAGCTACGGGTAGGTTGAGAAGTTTAAGAGAAGAACTAACATCTACAGCATTGTGAGGCACAGTGAAGCACCCAGCTCCAACACAAAGGCAGCAAAGAACTTCATCAGCAACTTCAAGACGCTCATAGATTCTGAGGGTTATCTGCTGCAACAGGTTTTTAATTGTGTCAAGATGGCTCTATTCTGGAAAAAAGATGCACCATTACTCTGGCCAATGTACCAGCAGGTTATTTCTGACTTTAAGAAACTCTACACTAAAGCACTCTTTGATCATTGCTGTGAGTCGACTAAAACTACCAATCTCTTAGAGAGTTTTGGAAATATAACTTCAACATCGTTGACTGTGTCTAGATGATTGGAAAGGCATGTGAAGGGGTTACCAAGAGAACTCTCACTTCTGCTTGGAACAAGCTTTGGCCAGAGAGCATTGTCAAATGTGATTCTGAGACTTTTGAGTCAATACCTGTGGAGCCTGTAGTCAATGAGATTGTATCTTTGGCCAAGAGCATGGGACTAGAAGTGGTTGACAATGATATCAATGAGCTTCTGGAAGCTCACAACCAAGAAATGACCACTGAAGAGCTTATTGAGTTGCAGTGTGTTTCACAGCAGGATGTTGAGGAGAGGAGTTGTTCAGAGAAGGAGGAGGAGGTGGTAACAGCAAAGCAGAAATCCACTGGTGCAATAAGAGAAATGCTGAAAGCATGGGAATCAGTTGCATCGTACATTGAAAATCATCAGCCCAATAGAGCAGTGTTTATGCATGCTACAAATTTATTTGATTATAATAATGGATCACATTTTCACCAAGTGTTGAAGCATCGGAAGGAACAAATGACCGTAGATAGTTTCCTAGTAAAAAGAATTAGTTGTGTATCATGAATAATAAAGTGCATAATACTATATGTATAATTTTCTCTGAATAAATAGCATGAGTAAGATAAAAGTTTTAGTACTCTTTCTGTATGGAACACATCATTGGGACATTAATTTATATGGGATAAATTGTTTTGCTTAATGAGTGTTTCGCTCTGCGAGGAAGATTCTGGGATGAATTATGCGTGTTATGCGAGGTTCCACTATATTTGTTTCTGTTTGTGTATTCTAGTTTTTTGACAAGTTTTACATCCTGGAGGATCTCCTCACTACGAATCTATTGGATCAAAAAGTGCATCTAATCCAATCTAATATTTGCTGTCTCTAACAGAATTACACTGTCTTTGGTAAACCTTGAAGTTTTTGTTTCTCCTCCCTGTACATCAATATCTTTCCATATTACTCCTTGGTTTCAATTACTGCTTGCTCAATGTACAAATAGAATTATGTTGCCGATAGGCTACAAACTTGTCTTCCTCCCTTCTCAAATTTAGCTTCCTTTTCATATTGTTAGTATCTTACAACTGCAGGGTGGTTTCTGTACAAGTTACAGATAACATTTCGCTACCTGTATTTTGTCCATGCTGTCTTCATAATTTCAAAAATTCCTTTCCAGTCAACTCTGTTAAAAGCTTTCTCTAAATCTACAAATTCCATAGACATAAGTTTGTCTTTCCTCAACCTACCTTTGAAGATAGGTCATGTGATCAGTATTGTCTCGTATGTTCCTACTGGAACCCAAACTGATATTCCCTGAGATTGGATTCTACAGACATCTCCATTCTTTTGTAAATAACTTGTGTTAGTATTTTGACACAATGATTTATTTGGCTGATAATTCAGTAATGTACCTATCAACACCTGTAGTCTTTGGAATTGAAATATTACATTCTTCATGAAGTCTGAGAGTATTTGCACACCAGATGGAGTAGTTTTATCAGTGCTGGCCCTCAAATGGATGTCAGTAATCTTGAAGGAATGTCACCTACTCCAGAGCCTTGTTTCAGCTTAGGTTTTCCACTGCTCTGTCAAGTTCTTCTTACATCATCATATCTCTCATTTTATCTTCATTTACTTCCCCTTGCCCCTCTAGTACATTATCTTAAAGTTAATTTCCTTTGTATAGTCTGTTTGTACACTCCTTCTGCCTTTTCCCTCTTTGTTCTTTGCTTATAGGTGAAATCTATTTTTCGCCTGCCTTGCATGGTTCTGCAGCTTTGGGGATGTCTTCTAACCATTCCTTCTTTGACATTTTCTGTGAGTCTCATTTTTAGACCTCTGTATTGCCCTTTGCCTGCTTCATTTTTACATTTTCTCTTTTTGTCAATTAAATTCAATATCTCCTGTGCTTCCAAGGATTTCTACTAGTTCTTTTCTATTTCCCTGTTTGATCCTCTGCTGCCCTCTTTATTTCATCTCTCAGAGACACCCATTTGTCATCTATTGTAATCCTTTCTCCGGTTTTGGGCAGTCATTACCTAATGCCCTCTTTGAAGTTTTCAGCAACTTCTGCTTCTTTCAATTTACTCAAGTCTCATCTCTTCAGTTTTCAACCTCCCTCCAATTCCTTCAGTTGTGATCTGCAGTTTATGAACAATAGCTTCTGACCAGAGCCCACTTCAGCCCATAGAAATGTTTTGCAGCTTAAAATATGGGTTTGGAAAGCACTGTCATAGTGTTACATAATCTTTCTGGAATCTTCTGTTTTATCCAGGTCTCCTCCATGTACACAAGCTTCTTTAACTATTCTTAAACCAAGTGTTAGCAATGATTAAATTCTGCCCTGTGCAAAATTCTGCCAGGGACCATCCACTTTCATTCCTTTCCCCAAGTCCATATTGTCCTGCTATTCTTCTTCCTCCTCCTTTTCCTGCTGTTAAATTCCAGTCCCTAGTAACAGTAAAACTTTTGTCTTCCATAACTAACAATAATTTCTCTTGTCTGTTCATCATCTGCAGAGCCGGTAGGCATATATATCGTACTATGTATGACAATACAGTTACTATGCTGTACTTAGTAACTTACCTAGATTTCTATTTTCTTGTTCATTATTAGACCTATTCCTGCAACTTTTGTTTGATTTTGTGTTAGTAACCCTGTACCCACCTGACCAGAGCTCATATTCTTCCTGCCATTGCACTCCCCTAATTCCCACTGTATCTGACTTCAACCTATCCATTTCCCTTTTGAAATTCTCTGATTTACCTACTCAGTTATGAAATTTAATGTTCTACATTCTGACCCATAGAAAGCTAGTTTTGTTTTTTCTGATATCAGTATCCTTCTGAGTAGTCCTCACCAAAAGGTCTGTGTGAGGAACTATTTTACCTCCAGAGTATTTTACTCAACAGGTTGCCATACTCATTCTGTCTACATCTACATCTTTACTCTACAAACTACCATGAGGTACATGGCAGAGGATATGTCTCACTGTACCACTTATTAGCACTTCTTCCTTTCCCATTCATGCAAGGAGGGTGGGAAGAATGATTGTTTGAATGCTTCTGTGCATGCAGTAATTATTCTAATCTTATCCTGACAATCCTGTGTGAGCAATATGTTGAGTCATCATTTAATGCCAGTTGTTGAAACTTCATTAACAGTCTTTCTTGGGATAGTTTATATCTATCTTCAAGAGCTTTCCATTTCAGTTTCATCATTATCTCTATGGCACTCTCCCATGGATCAAACAAACCTGTGACTATTCTTGCTGCTCTTCTCTGTATTTGTTCAATATTCCTAGATAGTCCTATTTGGTATGGGTTCCACACACTTGATTAACATTCTAGGACTGGTCATACGAGTGATTTGCAAGCAATTTCTTTGCATACTTCCTCAGTGTTCTACCAATAAACCAAAGTCTACACCTTCTTAACCCACAGTTGAGCCTATGAGATCATTCCATTTTCTATTCCTACAAAATGTCATGACCAAATATTTCAAGCAATGGAAAATTCAGGATGGAATGTAACAATACGAGAGAAGGAAAGTTGCTACACACCATATAGCGGAGATGCTGAGTCGCGATAGGCACAATAAAAAGACTCACACAATCATTAAGGCCTTTTTGTCAGCAGAAGACACACCTACACACACACACACACACACACACACACACACACACACACACACACACACACACACACACACCCAAGCGCAACTTGCACACACATCTGCAGTCTCAGAGAGCTGAAACTACACTGCGAGCAGCAGCAGCAGTAGTACAGGTGTGGCACCATCCCATCATGCACTGATGCTGCTGCTTGCAGTGTATTTTCAGCTCTCGGAGACTGCAGACATGTGTGCAAGTTGCGCTTGCGTGAGTGTGTGTGTATGTGTATCTAGTGCTGACAAAGGCCTTAATGGCCAAAAGCTATGATTGTGTGAATCTTTTTATTGTGCCTATCGCGACTCAGCATCTCCGCTATATGGTGAGTAGCAACTTTCCTTCTCTCATATTATGACCAGGTATTTGCATGAGATGCCCGATTCCAGCAGTGACTCATTAATATTATAGTCATGGGATGCTATATTTTTTAGTTTTGTGAAGTGCACTATTTTACATTTCTGAATATTCAAAGCAATTTGCCGATATTTTGGACCACTTTGAAACCTTATCATGATCTGACTGAATATTTATGCACCTTCTTTAAGATAGTACTTCATTATACATAACTGCCTCATCTGCAAAAAGTTTGTGGTTACTATTAATATTGTCTAAAGGTTGTTAATATACAATATGAACAGCAAGGATCTCAAAACGCTTCCCTGGGGCACACCCAGTTACTTATACAACTGACAATGACTCTCCATCAAAGATAACATACTGTGACCTTCCTACCAAAAAGTCCTCAATCCATTCACAAATTTCACTTTATGCCCCGTATGATCATACATTTGACAATAACCAGAGGTGTGGTACTGAGTCAAATGCCTTTTGGAAATCGAGAGATACTGCATCTACCTGGCTGCCTTGATCCAAAGCCTTCAATATGTAATGTGCAAAAAGTACAAGTTGGGTTTCAAATCTTCAATGTTTCAAGAATCCATGATGGTTGGCATTGAGGAGGTCATTCTGCTCAAGTTACCTCATTATGTTCTAAGATTCTGTAACAAATCACTGTAAAGGATATTGGATGGTAGTTTTGGGGATCACTTCTACTACCCTTCTTGTGGACGGGTGTGACCTGTGCTTTTTTTTTAATAATTCTTTTTAATAACTTTTTTTTTTTGTTTGAGGGATCTGTAGTAGATTATAGTTAGAACAGGGGCTAACTCAGCTGAAAATTCAGTACAGACTCTGACAGGGATTCCATCAGGTCTGGAGCTTTGTTCAGTTTTAACGATTTCAGTGTTTCTCAATACCACTGACACCAGTACTGATTTCACTCATCTTTTCAGTGGTTGTTGTTGTTGTGGTCTTCAGTCCTGAGACTGGTTTGATGCAGCTCTCCATGCTACTCTATCCTGTGCAAGGTTCTTCATCTCCCAGTACCTACTGCAACCTACATCCTTCTGAATCTGCTTAGTGTATTCATCTCTTGGTCTCCCTCTATGATTTTTACCCTCCACGCTGACCTTCAATACTAAATTGGGGATCCCTCGACGTCTCAGAACATGTCCTACCAACTGATCCCTTCTTCTAGTCAAGTTGTGCCACAAGCTCCTCTTCTCCCCAATTCTATTCAATACCTCATCATTAGTTATCTGATCTACCCATCTAATCTTCAGCATACTTCTGTAGCACCTCATTTCGAAAGCTTCTATTTTCTTCTTGTCTAAACTATTTATCGTCCATGTTTCACTTCGATACATGACTACACTCCATACAAATACTTTCAGAAACGACTTCCTGACATTTAAATCTATACCCGATGTTAACAAATTTCTCTTCTTCAGAAACACTTTCCTTGCCATTGCCAGTTTACATTTTATATCCTCTCTACTTCGACCATCATCAGTTATTTTGCTCCCCAAATAGCAAAACTCCTTTACTACTTTAAGTGACTCATTTCCTAATCTAATTCCCTCAGCATCACCCGACTTAATTGGACTACATTCCATTATCCACGTTTTGCTTTTGTTGATGTTCATCTTATACCCTCCTTTCAAGACACTGTCCATTCCGTTCAACTGCTCTTCCAGGTCCTTTGCTGTCTCTGACAGAATTGCAATGTCATCGGCAAACCTCAAAGTTTTTATTTCATCTCCATGGATTTTAATACCTACTCTGAACTTTTCTTTTGTTTCCTTTATTGCTTGCTCAATATACAGATTGAATAACATCAGGGATAGGCTACAACCCTGTCTCACTCCCTTCCCAACCACTGCTTCCCTTTCATACCCCTTGACTCTTATAACTGCCATCTGCTTTCTGTACAAATTGTAAATAGCCTTTCGTTCCCTGTATTTTACCCCTGCCACCTTCAGTATTTGAAAGAGAGTATTCCAATCAACATTGTCAAAAGCTTTCTGTAAGTCTACAAATGCTAGAAACGTTGGTTTGGCTTTCCTTAATCTTTCTTCTAAGATAAGTCGTAGGGTCAGTATTGCCTCACATGTTCCAGCATTTTCATGGAATCCAAACTGATCTTCCCCGAGGTCGGCTTCTATCAGTTTTTCCATTCATATGTTAAGAATTCGCTTTAGTATTTTGCAGCTGTGACTTATTAAACTGGTAGTTCGGTAATTTTCACATCTGTCAACACCTGCTTTCTTTGGGATTGGAATTATTATATTCTTCTTGAAGTATGAGGGTATTTCGCCTGTCTCATACATCTTGCTCACCAGATGGTAGAGTTTTGTCAGGGCTGGCTCTTCCAAGCCCGTTTGTAGTTCTAATGGGATGTTGTCTACTCCCGGGGCCTTGTTTCGACTCAGGTCTTTCAGTGCTGTATCAAACTCTTCATGCAGTATTGTATCTCCCATTTCATCTTCATCTACATCCTCTTCCATTTCCATAATATTGTCCTCAAGTACATTGCCCTTGTATAGACCCTCTATATACTCCTTCCACCTTTCTGCTTTCCCTTCTTTGCTTAGAACTGGGTTTCCATCGGAGCGCTTGATATTCATACAAGTGGCTCTCTTCTCTCCAAAGGTCTCTTTAACTTTCCTGTAGTCGGTATCTATCTTACCCCTAGTGAGATAAGTCTCTACATCCTTACATTTGTCTTCTAGCCATCCCTGCTTAGCCATTTTGCACTTCCTGTCGATCTCATTTTTGAGACGCTTGTATTCCTTTTTGCCTGCTTCATTTACTGCATTTTTATATTTTCTCCTTTCATCAATTAAATTCAATATTTCTTCTGTTACCCAAGGGTTTCTACTAGCCCTCGTCTTTTTACCTATTTGATTCTCTGCTGCCTTCACTATTTCATCCCTCAAAGCTACCCATTCTTCTTCTACTGTATTACTTTGCCCCATTCCTGTCAATTGTTCCCTTATGCTCTCCCTGAAACTCTGTTCAACCTCTGGTTCTTTCAGTTTATCCAGGTCCCATCTCCTTAAATTCCCACCTTTTTGCAGTTTCTTCAGTTTTAATCTACAGTTCATAACCACTAGATTGTGGTCAGAGTCCACATCTGCCCCTGGAAATGTCTTACAGTTTAAAACCTGGTTCCTAAATCTCTGTCTTACCATTATATAATCTATCTGATACCTTTTAGTATTTCCAGGGTTCTTCCATGTATACAACCTTCTTTCATGATTCTTGAATCAAGTGTTAGCTATGATTAAGTTATGCTCTGCGCAAAATTCTACCAAGCGGCTTCCTCTTTCATTTCTTAGCCCTAATCCATATTCACCTACTATGTTTCCTTCTCTCCCTTTCCCTACTCTCGAATTCCAGTCACCCATGACTATTAAATTTCAGTGGTAAGAGGATTAAATTGTGGAATTCTCATGGATTTTCCTTTGTAAAGGAACATTTGTAAACAGAGTTAAGCATTTCAGCTTTTGCTTTGCTACCCTCAATTTGAGTTCCTGTCTCATTCACTAGGGATGGCCACTAACTTTGGTTCCACTAACAGTCATTACATACAACCAGAATTTCTTTGGGTTTTCTGAAATATCGTGTGACAATATTTTGCTTCAGTAGTATTTAAAGAAACAGAGAATACTGCATAGTAGGTGTAAAACATAGTGTATGGATGGAGATAAAGAGATGCTGGATGTAACACATTTGGCTGTCAAGAGAGCAATGTGTGATGCCTTCAATGACTACTGTAGCAGAATATTGTCACATGATTTTTCTTTATAGTGACTGTATACCATCAAAATTGCATCCCATTTGAACTGTTCTACTGGGTGTGTACCTGTCCAGTGCATAGTCAACTATTCTTTTAAACTTAATCAATAGTTCCTCTACATGCTCCTGCTCTGTGCTGAAAGTTCAAGTTGCTCATTGAGATATGATATTACTGATTTTTTTTATCTAATTTACTGAACATGTATATCTTTCTGGCTGTTTTAGTTGTCCATTGTACCTTGGTAATCACTGTTGCCACACCTGTGTCATGGTCACTGATACCAATTTGGATGTGGACTCCTTAAAGAGCTCTAGTCTGTTTGTTACTGACATATTTCCATCATGAGTGGGTTTCCTAACTATCTTATCTAAGTAATTTTCAGAGAAAGCATTTAGTAATCTTTCACAGGATGTCCTATCACATACACCACTCACAAAACTGTGATTTTCCCAATTAATTGTTGGATGATTAAAGTCTCCAAAGATGATTACAGTATGGTTGGTGAATGTATGTACAAGTGAACTGAGATTTTTCTCTAAAGTTTTTAGTTACGTCAGGAAATGAGTATTGTGGGTAGTATAAGGATACAATTATCATTTTATGCCCACCCCTGGTACTGAGTCTTGCTCAAACAGACTCACATGCAGCTTCAATTTCTATCTCGGTGGATTTTAGTTTCTTGTCTACTGTGACAAATACACCACCTCCATTTTCCATATGCCTATTTTTTTGATATATGCTTAAATTTTCCTCAAAAAATCTCAGTGCTTTCTGTTTCAGGTTACAATCAGCCTTTGTACCTAGTATTAAGTGAGCTTCAAACTCTGGCACTTTGTTTAGAATGTTTTGGCAGTTTATCATTAGGATTTTAACACTCTCAACTGTAGGAGGCATTTCTTTCACTCTTACACTGTTACTTCTGTTTTTCGTACAGCTATTGTCATTTGACTTGGGTGGAGCATCACATAATCTAAAAAAATACCTTGTGTGCACCCCACACACAATCAGCTACCTGGATAGCAGCCTCTAATGTGTAGTGTACACCTGACGCATTTAGTGGGACCCTACAGTTCTCAGCACTATGGTGCAAGTCCAGGAAGTCACTGCCTAGCTTGTCACAGAACCGTTAAAGTCTCTGGTACAGTCCTTCCACTCAGAGGACCATGATAAACAGGGCTGTTGATAATGCTGCAAATTGTAAGCCCATCGAAACTCCTCATGTGAGATTGGTTTTCTCAACCTTCTCTGCCAGTCACTGGAATTACCCAAGCTCAGACAACAGGCATCATTTGTTCCAACATGCATCACAATCTGCAGTTGGTTGCACCCTGTTCCCTCAATGGCTGCTGGAATACCCTCTTCAACACGTTGAACGAGACCCCCAGGCATACACACTGAAAGCACCTGATATCCTCTCCTGCCCCTTTATGCCATATGTTTGAACTGCTGATGATTGATAGACCCCACCTCTTTTTTGTTTGCTTCCTCTTGATGTCAGACAAAACAGGTTTACCCAAAACAGATGAACTGAGTCTCACTGTCTGAGTCTCATTTTCAGTGAAAGAATCTCAAACTTGTTTCTTAGGGGGATCAGTACAACATCCTGAGTCCTTCCTGGCCCCCATCCACCCTGTACAGGATGCGTAGATATACCACTGACATGCCATGTGCAGTCAAGTGGATGAGTAATGGCAGATCCTATACTTTCTGCAAAGGAGACAGAATCCACAGGAGAGAATAGTACTTGAAGTACCTCGTACTAGTACCACAGGTCGCTACTCTCAGGAGCTCTACTAACACACTGATTCATAGCAGCTGCCAATTGTTTGACAGTAGTGAGGGCAACTTCCAGCTGCTTATGAGCATCATCCATCTCATCCCATGTTCGCGAACAGCATTCACAGTTGGACTGCATTTTGGCTGGTGCAATGTATTACAAGGCAGTGAAAAAAATAACTTTAAATGAAGCTCGCTGACTATCTTTTAGTCTGTTGAGCTAAAAGGTTGGTAATTCCCTATAAGAATTAGCAAAAACACAAAATGAGATCTCTATTAAGACAACACAAAAACCTGTGGTAAAAATTACTAGTTTCCAAAGTGTTGTGAGGTTAATTATAGTTGTTAGCAAACTAAAAAACAGACTTAATTTACAATAAATGCATATAATATATATGACTATTTCTCTTTACAGGAAAATTAACTGTAACACAATATGTTAATTTTAATATCTGCCACAGTAACTAAATTTACTACAAACTGCTCATAGATTATGCAGTGGACAATGGTAGCCTCTGACAATGCTCGAAAATGCACTTTTATTTGTGTTGACATAGAGTGAAATTTGTGAATCACAAACACTGATTTGTTATTAAATAAGTTACATGTCCACAACACTTGTACCAGTAACTTACAAAAACATAGTTTTGTAAGTATTCAAAAATTCTCATAACCAATCTGTTTCTAATGTAATTGTACAATGAAATTAGAGAACAGTTGTTTTGGATGAGAATAGGCCTATTGTTCCTAAAAATTTTAGAAGAGTACAATTGAGTTTAAGCCTATAATAGACAATAACAGTGTGATTATGTTTGGAATTTTGCAATGTATCACAATTTAGCTATACTGTAGAACTGTGTGCCTTCAGGGAAAATAACTGCTGTAGCATTCCCTTACTTTTAGTTGTTCACACCACCAACATAGCATGGCCACGTTAGTTAATGTTACAAAGCCATATCAGTCAATGAACTAGTGAAAGGTTCCTCCTCCTTAGGACCCACAGGTTAACCTGTCCTCTCCACTGAGAAAAACTCCATTGTGGTTGCACCTATCAAATGGCTGTCTGTGAGTCGATGCAAGCAAGCCACCATTCATTACCAAGGTCCATGGTTCAAGGACAGAAGGAGATTGTTGGGGGGGGGGGGGGGGGGGGGGAGGTATTTAACAAAATAGTTTGCTTTCCATCAGTCACATTACAGAATACCATAAAGATTGAAACTTTGGACTATCTTGTGTTTGGGAAAAAGAAAAAATGCCCATTCACTGTATTACAATTCAGTGATGATGAACTGAAGTTTTAAGTGGTGAAAATCCACTTTCTTTTATAAGGTTATGGAAGAATTTATTTTGTATATGGTTAAATTATCTAGGAATTTTGAAACTTACCTCTGTCTGTATTTGTAAAAGTGAGTCTATTGAAAGGAAATCGTGTTCTTAATCTTGGTCTATTTTTCTTATTCTCCTCAAAAACAAAACAAAAATTAAATTCCTTGCTGTGGTTTTTTTTTCAGATGTGATGTTTTTAACCCCATGGTTATAAACATATTTCTGTCAGACAAGTTACATATAAGATTTTTACTAGAACTAGAACATTATGCAAATATGGTTGTTTCCCTTCACTCAACTAACTTCGTTAATTTTGTAGTATGTATATTTTTTCTCACTCATTTAATAAAGAATCTGATTAACCAAGGAAACAGGAATTTTTACCTTTCCAGGCTTTCAGCAGCGCCAGGGGACTTCGAACAATTCCAGAAACTGCTGTAACATCATTTGGAACTAAAAGACAAAACGAGGAAGAGGAAGAATATGGTGACGATTATTTTGAATATGACAATGAGAATCCTGTGTTTCAACTGGGAGAGCAGGATAACATTACTGAAGAGTCAACAGAGGAGCCAGTTATCTCTCTCAGAGGTAAACAAATAATTGATTAAAATGATGTAACAGTTACCAACTTACTACAGATATTATCATAATCTTTCCTTTAAGATAAAAATATTCAAAAGTACATTTCCTCAGTGCATTGTCATATATGGGCAATGAAATCAAATTTTGTTTCTCAGTCTATCTTGAATGCTGCTCTACAGATCACCACTGCTTCTCTTCAGTTATACGTGCTGATTGCCTAATACTGCACAGTATTGCTGTAGACAGATAGTGTACAAAATTTTTGTCTTACCTCCTTCACAAATTTTATTTGGTAGGCAGAAGCAGATAGCATATGACTGCTGTTTTTCTTGTTTGCGACTTGTAAATGGATAAATTTGGGCTCATTAACTCAGTAACTTAGGCTTTACAACTATACTTCATCGTAGAATCAGGGTTTTCTATTGTTGTAGATCTGGTTGATGAATCAAACTGTAAAATTTTCATTTAAATATGTCCAGTGTATACTATGAAAAAATTGGGAAAAAAACATCAGATCAGATAACTGAATGTAATGAAACATGTAGATGCTATTAATAGTGCAGAGGATGTGTGAAAAACTGAAAATAATCTAAATATAGTGGCAAAGGGTAGAAGAAAATATATATTTTCCAGGATATGACAAGCATTTTTAAGAATTCACATGCAGTTGGTGTGTATAAAACTGATAAAAAGTGAAACAACTTTTGAAAATCCCACTTTTTCTGGTGTTGTAAGATTAACTGAATACAGAAACAAAATTGTTTTGATGTCAGTGGGGTAACTGCAAAGCTGTTGGAGAATTATTCATTATGCTTTTGTATGAGAGAACGCTTTACTGTAGCTGTTATTTTAATATTTAATGTTTTCTTTGCACCTGTGCATATGAAAAATGTAAATGTTCAGGAACTCTCTTACCAGTGTTGATATATTTAATTTTATCATTACATATTTAACTATAATTACATGGTTTTACATATTTGAATTTAATTCTACATAAACTTGCATATTATTGCTTTTTTCCCGTCTTATTCTCATTAGGTTGCTCCCTAGGAACACTACTGAATCAGACATACTACAGAAGTTGAAAATGGGAGGTACATTATCTCTAAAAACCACATTTTAGTGGAAAAAAAATGTGGTTAATTGCACTTTGAGTTGGATAATGTAGGATGTGATTCTTCTTAATTTTGTAATATTTGACATTTCAGTTCTCAAAAGCAAAGCTGATGTGATAACAATACTCTGTGTTGCACTGTTATAGCCATTAGTATGTGTGGTGGAGGGTTTGGGTTTTGTTGAGATTGGCAGTGGGGCAAACAAAAGATTACCATCCCAAAGTTTTGCAGCTACTAGTAACTTCTAGTGATTCAGAATGAGGGAGCTAGGGAATATATGCACTAAGAAAGTTTGTTAAATAATACTTCTTAGAGAGTTCATGACTTTTTGTGTTTCTGATGCCTCCTGTTGCATCAAAGTGTGTGGTGCTGTATAAGTAACAAACTACATCTGTTTAGTCATTGATTAAACAAAAGGTGGCCATCTCATTGTTGGCAAACTTGATGGAGAAGGACCCTCAAAGCCAATAACAATAAAAGTGTGAGAACAGTAGCTCATTAGTGAATGGCAGTCTTAAATTGTTGTGGCTTGTGGGAATCCAAGAGGAAAATCTTCTTGTTAGGTATTTGGCAGGAGAAAACAGATATAAAGGTACTGAAGTCTGCAAGCTTTTGGAGCCAGTGACTCCTTCTTCTGGCAGAAGGGCTGGAGCGGAAGGAAGAGGACAAAGGAAAAGGACTGGTGAGGCTTAGGAAATAGGGAGAGTTCAGAAAAGTCACCCAGAACCCCAGTTCAGGGCAGACTTACAGGACAGGATGAGAAGGAAAGGTTGATTGTTGGGGACTGTACCAGAAAGATTTGAAAACTTGAGAGCTTAAAGGTGGAAGAAAGGGGAAATATACAAAACAAAGATTATTGACATCACATCATGCTTGAGTTAAGAGTGGAAACCTAAGTGCATTGTATGTGGGTATGAGAGGGCTGGAATAGACAGGTTAGAAAGCTAAAAGGGTCTGAAGAAAGGAATAGTTACTGAGAAGATGTGCTGAGACTGAAAAAATTAAAATAATGAAGGCTAGGGCGATTCCAACAACAAACACATGTTGAGATGCCAGTTCTCACCTGCAGAGTTCTAATAAACTGGTTCTAAGGGAAGAATGCAGATGGCACTTGCAGTGAAACTGGCACCAAGGTCATGACTGTCATGATGTAGAGCATGGTCCACAAGAGGATAATGTATGTTACCGGTATACACCCTCTGAATCCTAACTAATAACTTGATGGTAGTAATGTCAATGTAAAAGGCTGAACAGTGTTTATATAACAACTGGTATATGATATGTTATTTCACACATGGCTCTCCCTTTGATGTTATTTGTTTTGCCAGTTACAGAGCTGGTACAGATGGTGGTTGGGTGATGCACAGGATAAGTCTTACAGTGGGGACAGGCACAGGGGCAGCAGCCATAGGATAGGGAAATGGATACAGAAGGAGCTTACAGTCTTTCAAGGACATTGTGGAGATTGGGAGGCTGATGAAAAGCTATTTTAGGCATGGTGGGCAAAGTGGCGGACACAGTGGAACTCATTTCAAGGCATGATTTTAGGAAATTATAGCCTTGTCAAGTAGCTGACTAAGACATTCAAGATCATGATAATACTGAGTGACAGGAGGTGTTCTCCTAAGTTATTTTTTGGGGTGATAAGCAGTACCAGGATTGGATGTGATGGCCCAGTAAATCTGCTTTTGAACCAGGCTGTTGGAATAATTGTGTCCAGTAAAGGCTGAAGTGAGAGTGGTGGTGTATTGCTGTAAAGGGCCTACATCTGAACAAATACATTTGCCTCAAATGCTGAGGCTGAGTGGGAGGGAGTGTTTGACATGGAAAGAATGGCAACTGTCAAAATGTAGTACTGTTGTTTGTTAATAGGTTTAATGTGGGCAGGAGTGTGTAGCTGACCTTTGGTGATTATGAGGACAACATCAAGGAAAGTGGCATGGATTTGAAATAAGGCAGTTCAAAATTTAATTTGGAGAATGACTTCAGATATTCCAACAGTTTTGATAGCCTCAGCATGAGTCCATATGGCAAAGATGTCACCAACCTATCTAAATGAAAGCAGAGGCTGCAGACCTATGGATCCCAAGTAAGCTCCCTCCAAGCATCCCATGAAAAGGTTGGAAAAGGAAGGAGCAATCCTGGTTCCTATGACCATGCCCCTGATGTATTTGTATGTCTGCCCCTCCAAGGTAAAGTAGTTGTTGGTAAGTATAAAGTTGACTAAGATGAGCAAGAAGGATGTTATAGGTTTGAGATTAGGTGGGCTCTGGTTGAGGTAATGTTCACCAGCAGACAGACCATTTACATGGGAGATGTTGGTATAAAGTGAGGTGGTATTAGTGGTGACAAGTAGACAAGCATGGTGTGTGATGGAATGGGACGGACACAGATTTCAGATGACCTAGGAAATGGTTGGTGTCTTTAATATAGGAGGGAAGTCATTGTACTATAGGTTGCTGGTGCTGATCATCATGAACATTCAGTGCTTTGAAGCCAGCAACCATGGGATGGCTAGCCTTATTTGATTTGTGGATATTAGGTAGAAGATAAAAGGTGCATCGTTTGAGAGGGGTAAGAAGTCATTTTCAGTAAGTTGAGGTTTTAAGCATGGACTGCAGTTCAGTTTGTATCACAGGGATGGGATCTAAATGGCAGACATTATATGTAGAGGAGTCTGACTGCTGGTGTAGACCCTCACTTACATGCGTCCATTGGTCAAGTACCACAGTGATGGATGCCTTGTTTGCTGTGAGGATAATGATAAAGTCATCAGTTTTTAGGGAACAAAGAGCCTGGAGTTCTACAGAGAACGGGTTAGGTTCATGTTATAGGGACCTGAGGAATGGTTGGGAAGCACTGCTGGATGTTAGGAATTCTTGGAAGGCTTGTAAGGGATGATTTTGAGTTAGTGATGGTGGATGAAGTTGAGATGATGGTCAGAACTGTTCAAGACAGGGTTCTGTGTCAGTTTTGCTGATGGAAAGGTTTTGGGATTGGTTTTCAAAGTGATATGTCCCATTCACTGTTCATTTGAAGGAAAGTAGGTCTTTCACCAAAGCAGCATAATTAAATTGACTTCCAGGGCTGAAAGTGAGAACCTTGGATAACACAGTTAATTTAGGAGGGGAGAGTGTCTTTGATGAGAGGTTGAGAACACTGTACTGTTGCAACTGGCTTGTGTGATCATAAGTTATCCTTGGTCCAGGGGGCAGTGGTGAAGGCTGGAGGATGTTAAAAGCTTGGCCAAGCTCGGTTTGTAGGGGAAGAGTGTTGGCTGATGATATGGCTGTTTAGGGAGCAGGAGAGGGACAGAAAGGGAAACACCACTGTTGAGGTAGTTTAGGAGAAGGTGGGATACATTTTTGAGGTGAAGTCTGGCCTGTTGTTGCAGTTTGAAGTTGGCTTGGCAGATGATACCATTCAAGGAAACATGAGGTGCAGATAACTGCAGGAATTTGTAGAAGGAGAGAACTCTGGTGCAGTGAAAATTGGGAGATGAGACATAGAGGTCACAGGTTAGGCAGGTAAGAGCAAGAGATTGCTGTATCTGAAACTGAAAAAGTGGCTGGTTACATCCAGAAACAGGGACTTTCAGTGCTAGGCCTTTGGGGGTAACTTCCAGAAACAGAATGTGGGACCTTAGTGTTGACAGTGCAAAAGCATATTTTTGAAAAGACTGAACGTAATACATGATGGTATTCATCAAGGCAAAAGAGGAGGGTTTGGAGTATTTGAGATGGTGTGAGTGGCAAAAAAGAAGCAGAAGAGGGAAAAAGAAAGAAAAAACAAAGAAAAAAGGAAAAGTATTGGAAAAATAGATACAAAAATCATCAGAACTGACAAGGGTCAAAAAGAGGTAATGTGTGGGTGACAATTTCTATAGTACAAAGACTTCCCTCCCATATTGATGACAACAGTTATTTCTTAGATCATCTAAAGTCTGTGACCATCCACTCCCATCACAGTCCTTGCTTGTCATCATTGATGCTGCCCCCCTCTGTTCCAACATCCTCCTTGTACATGGTTTGTCTGCTGATGAACAGCTCCTCAGTCAGCTTCCACCTGATTCCAAATCTATGATGTGTTTCCTGCTCACTTTAATCAATGTTATACTTACAAACAGATCAAGGGTGCAGCCTTTAAAATCAGGAAGGTTCATTCCTATGCCCCTCTTCATGGGTTACTAGGAAGGGACTTCCCTGGAATCCATGAGCCTAACCTTTGTTTGGTTTAGATACATGGCTGACATATTTGCCATGTGGGCTCATGGTGAGGCTGACCTGTACACATTGTTGGAATCTCTTAAAGTCATTCTCCCAATTACATTTCAAATGGCCCTATTCCGAATCCAACACCACTTTTCTCAAAATTGCCATTGTTCTCGCTGAGGGTCAGGTACACATCTCTGTTGACAGTTAACTTACTAACAGACAATAGTGCTTACAGTTTGATATTTGCCATCATTGCTGTGTCAAACATTGCCTCCCATGCAGCCTTGGCATTAGAGGCAAATGTATTTGTTGGGATGAAAACTCTTTACAGAAATATACCACCAGTCTCACATCAGCCTTCACTGGATATAATTACCCCTTTAGCCTAGTTCAGAGGAGATTTCCTTGGCTATCACATCCAATCCTGTTACTGCTTATCCTTCCAAAAAATATTGTAGGAATATGTCTCCAGTCACTCAGCATTTTCATGGACTTGAATGTATTAATTGGCTACTTCAACAAGGCTATGACTTTCTAAAATCATGTCTTTAAATGAGGTCCATCCTGCCCGACATTTTGGCCACAGTATCTAGAATAGCTTTTCCTCAGCTTCCCAATCCCTGCAGTTTCCTTGACAGACTCTATACTCCTTCTGCACCTGTTCCCGTATCCTATGGCTCCTATCCCTGTGACTGTCCACACTGTAAGACTTGTACTATGCACCCTCCTAACACCATCTATACCAGCTCTGTAACTGCCAAAATGTATGATGTCAAAGGGAGAGCCACGTACGAAACAACACATCATGTGCCTTACATAAACAGTGTTCAGCCTTTTACATTGGCATGAGTACCACCAAGTTGTCAGTTAGGATGAATGGACATATTCAGAGGGTGTATACTTGTGACACACAATATCATGTTGTAGAGCATCTTCTACTACCTGACAGTCATGACTACAGCCACATTTGCCATTTGCACTCTTCCACCACACACGAGTATCTCAGAACTCCTCAGGTAGGAACTGGCTGTCACAACATGTGCTTGGTTCTTGTCACCCACTGGCCTTCATTTATGTTACTTTCTTTGGCTTCAGCATTTCTTCTCAGTAACTATTCCTTTTTTCAGTCCCTTTCAATTTTCCATATCTTTTATTTTCTGACTTGTCTATCCCCTCCTCCTCCCCCCCCCCCCCCCCCTGCCCCTCAATGCCCCACCCCTGCACACACACACACATACAATGAACTTAGGTTTCCACTCTTATTAACTTATGCACAGTGTTTTGTCAGAAATCTTTGCCGTGCATATTACCCTATCTTCTTCAGTCCCTCTGCCAGAAGAAGGAGCCACTGACTCCAAAAGCTTCCAGATTTCAGTACTTTTCTTTCTCCTGCTGCTCCTTGGTGTTTAGATTTTTTATCTATCCAATTACACTATATTTTCAAATATTGATTAGTTTCATTGTTATGTATTCGAATCCCATGACTCACAAGGTGGCAACTGCCCTTCATGTACTCTTTTTGCATTTAATCCTTTTCTCCTGTCTTGTTCATGCATAGCTGAGGAAGTGTATCTATGAAGAAGTGTACAACAGCTACCCAGAAGTAAATAAAATAATTTCATACACAAAGAAAATGTTTCTAAATGTCCTGTCTTATGTGTTGCTCTTTAGAGATCTTATGTTGAACATAGTGTTGCCACATGAGCGTATCTTAGTGAGGTGGTGCACATGGATTGAAGTTGTCAGTTTCTATAATGATTATTTCCAAGCCATAAAACCTGTGATTGATTCATTTATGAGAGAGAGCCTTTAGTTTCAGTATAAGAGGCACAAAATGCTGTCATTGAACCTAAAATCAAAAATGTTTTTGTTTATATCCATGTCAACTTTTTCTTGCTTGTTAGTAGCAGAAAATTAGAATCTCTTGGACCATCTGTACAGAAATCATTAGAAATGGTTGAGAATGTCAAATGCAAGCTGACTGGCATTAGAGATGGTTTTGGGACGGGGGTAGTGAATAAGTTTGATGCTGTTTTTGGAAGAAATCCAGGCTACTCCACTTTTCCTTCTATTGGCAATGTCCTCAGTGGAGGAGATGAAGACACTATAGGTGAAATCTCTCCAGAATTACACAGGAACTGAAACTGATGGTAGCAAAGCAAAGCAGAAATGTTTAACCACATTTTCATGCTTCAGACTGTATACAGAAATTGTGGCTCTGTAATCATAATATATCATAGAGCCCCAAATAAAATATTTTGACCTGTATTTGAAAGAAAGCATAGGTCACACTCATCTACAAGAAGGTTAACAGAAGTGATCCTCAAAACTATCATCCAGTGTTATCAATATCTATCTGTTATAGGATCTTAGACCACACTATGAGCCCAAACATGATGAGGTATCTCAAACTCTCTTTCATGTCAGTAAGCAAGTGACTTCTAATTATAAATCCATCACCTTCCACCTGCATTCTCAAAACTTTATTAGAGGATAGCTTCTGTCAGAATATTGAACACTTTTTATGGAAAATACTCATTAACAATTGCTCAGTTTGGTCTCTGTAAAGGAGTTTTTGCAGAAAAAATTTACAACTGCTCAGTTTAGCTTCTGTAAAGGAGTTTCTGCAGAAAAATTTGTAAAAGATGGTAGAATTAAACAAGAAAAGTTACCAAGCTGACATTTTCTGTGAGCTTGCCAAGATATTTCATTATATAGACATAATATTTTGCTATAGAGACTAAAGCGAACAGCATTAAAATCATCCCCCTTGCATGGTTGGGGTCATAATTTAACAACAGAAAGTCACATTCACAAATGTCGCCACAGGGATAAAACTTGATTAAGAATGAGAAAAGTTTATGTATGGTCTTCTGCAGGGTTTGTTATGCAGTACACACACGTGTTTGATCTACATTAAGGATTTACTAAAGGCCTTAGAGTACTCTTCAAAACACTGTAATGTTTTCTCTCAATACCAATAAGGGCCCAAAAACAACAGCACCATATAAAGCTAGGAGTATAATGGAACCGGCTTACAACTTGCTCACAGTAGACAACTTAACTACCAATATTACAAAAGTTCATAGCACACAGTTTCAGAGAAATAAGAATTATTTGCATCTACCAAAAATAGGGAAAATTGGGCATACACTTAGTGAATCTCAATGTATGAAATTAGTAGGCAGTTGGATGGGCAACAAACCCAGGTGGTGCTAGCATATGGATAAGATCTCTGACTCACAGCACTGATTTGAAGACGGGATTGTTAGCACACTTATCATACTTTCAGCTGTAGAGTCCTTAAATATAATTTTCTGGATCAATACAGTGTCGCACAAAAAAGTAATTATTTCTCAGAACCATGTAGTGAAAATATTGTGCAAAGATTATAACAAAACATCTTGGAGAGGCCCAGTAAGGGATACAGAGATTATTATTTCATGATCATTGTATTTGTCCCAGTCGTGAATTTAAGATGAACTGTGAAATTTACAACCCCAATACTAGATATAAAAATAATTTCCATATACATTTTTCATTCTTGTTTAGATTTCAAGATGGAATTGTATAGCCTTGAGAAAGTCTTTAATGGGTTTTGGTTGTGCCACATATCAGGCAAGACACGAAATTTCTGGGTATTAAAAATGAGATAAAAATTTCCTTAGTTTGTTACTCATTCTGTAATTTATCAAAATATTTGCATGCAGAGAGTTAAATTCCAGTTAACATTGATGTTAAAATTAAACAGGATTCAGTTTCCCAGTATACAGGCAGCTGATTACAGTCTCCAAGATCAGTAAAGTCAAATTAATTTTTACTATGTTACAACAGATGTAACAACATCTCAATAATTTAAGAGGGAGAACAGTGGCTTTTTTTTTTTTTTTTTTTCAAAGTAGCTAATTTATAATGTATTAAAATTGTAACATTGTAATGTAGTAATAATTCCCGTAATTAATGATACAAGTAGTTTACCACTAATGGTAATTTTGGTAATTTTTTTTAGTATACTTCACAAAAATTCCCAGCAATGGCTGCTTCTGTCACTTTGTGTGTAACGTGACCTATACTTTGCCCATGATATGATTTACATAACGTGATTTGAAAGTGAGTAAGAGAATGAATAACTGTACAAAACAACCTCCTTTGTGCACAACACCATTGTAAGGGATGATCTTGTACTGGATTCCAAGGCAGTCAACAGCCAAAGAGGTCTGCACACTACCTCACCATTGAGACCCAAGTCAGTGACTGAAAGTGGGGGATAACAAATTGTGGCTGGTAAAGTCCACTACCTGGCTGTAATGTACCACCTTATAGCCATTAAGAAAAATGTAGTCCTTCTCAGGATGCCAGTGTGTGATCTTCCTCAGTAATTGTTGAGAAATATTTATTCTCAAGATAAGTTTACAGATTTTCTCATTATCAGATATTAATTGGTTCATTTGGTCAGTTAGCCAAAAAGTGGGCCATACAAAGTGAATAAATAAATAAACTAAAAACATTTGAGAATACGATTTAAATCTTCAAACCACTCATCCTAACAGTGGCTGTGGAGAGATCATGCATTGCTGTCCTGAATTTTACCATCTATAGCCCCCCCCCCCCCTCCCTCCACAAGCATTGTTACAGTGAACGAAACCATATAAAGACTTCTCACTCATCTCCAGACTGCCCACTGCTTCTGATGTGTGGTTTCCTCCAGTAATGAAAGGAACCATTAGTGCACACTCATTGCAGGGTCAATTGTAGAAGTCAGTCAAGGGGGGGAGCTAATGGGGGGAAGGAGGGGGTTAGGGGGAATGGAATATCGCTCAACAAAAGGAGAGTTGGGGTCCTCCACTGACAAGCTGGTGAAATTTGGTGTTGCTTAAAGTAGGTTTTGGTAACTGTTTTGGAGTTCAGGGTAATAACATGTCTACAGAATGTGTGTGCCTGGGAAAATAAATACAATTTGACCCAGATGTCCAGCGTTTTCAAAGTTTTTGTCTGAGGTCAGCAATTTAAGTTTTGGTAGGCATACCCAACATATTTAGCTTTCTTGATTATTGTAAGTGGTACTTGTACATTAATGTGCCCATTTTAAGTTAAATGATATTTATTGGTTTAGATAGTAAGTTATTTGCCACTCTTATTCTTTTGTTAAAATGTGTTTGAAATACATTGCAACCTATATTGCTACATAATTATAAAAAAAAATGATTGAATCTGTTGAAGTAATATATTCGCTGATTTCTGAATTCATTTTATCCAGTGTAATATGATACTTTGTTGGGGGAGGGGGCGCTATAGCCCCCATAGCCACCCCCCCCCCAACTCCCCTCCACCTGCCGCTGCCCCTGATTAATTGTGATTTATGTCCTCCACATTTTGGCTGGGAAATTATCTCTTATTTTGGGAGATGATAAACAAAGTATGAAACATTTACTAACCATTCTTTCTATTTTGAATGCCTAAAGATGTTCTTAGAGTCATTTGTACACATGTCTTCTGTAGTATTTTAACTAATTATATTAGTCTTAATGTTCTTTTGCATCAACTTTCATAATCTGGCCATTATCACCACAGTAATGCTCATTGTCACTGATTGTTTCATTTCTGTCATGTTCATTAATTAACTCACTTTTCATAATAATATTGAATGTAATTCAGGGTGCTCCCCTGACTTAAAGCTCCCACTACAGACTGCCAACATTATTTTGATAGAAGTTACACTCTAGCACTTTGTACCAGTGTTTTCTGTTCACATAATTCAAAACTTCTTTGTAATATCCTTGCATTTTTTACACCTAATTATTGTCACATTGGTAAGATAAATAATGTGTAAAAGAAATATTTTATTTTATTTTACTGGTTTTTGTCATTAACTTTACTATTTCTTTTTCCTGGGTAGCACAGAAAATTTAAAATTTGACTGGATGATCACAGAGTGGTCCAAATGTTCACAGACATGTGGCAATGGTGGATTTCAGGTAAATAAATAGTTTCATTTTATCACTTTATCACATACTTTTTAATAATGCAGTGCCTATTTCATTAAGAAACATATGCTTTTTAAGTATTTGGAGCATTCATCTTCAAAAACACTTTTGATAATTTCACTTTATCATAAATAATTACTCTTTTGATTATTGTTCACTATTCTCTATTTACTAGTTGTGTAAGAAGATCAGAAAGCTTAGCATGTATTTGTTTGTACTGCATAACATTTTATAGACAAAAAATTCTGATTATCTAACAGTTCAACTTGAAGACCAACGCAGGAGGATGGAAAAATATTAGAAATGTTACAAGTATAAAATGCTGTAAAAATTGGTGTAGTCAGTTAAATGTGATCCATTGTAATTCACTATACAGGGTGGTCCATTGATCGTGACCAGGGCAAATATCTCACAAAATAAGTGTAAAACGAAAAAACTACAAAAAACGAAACTTGTCTAGCTTGAAGGGGGAAACCAGATGTTGCTATAGTTGGCCTGCTAGATGGTGCTGCCATAGGTCAAATGGATATTAACCACGTTCTTTTTAAATAGGAACCTCCATTTTTTATTACATATTTGTGTAGTATGCAAAGAAATATGAGTATTTTAGTTGGACCACTTTTTTGCTTTGTGATAGGTGGTGCTGTACTAGTCACAAACATATGGCTCACAATTTTAGATGAACAGTTGGTAATAGGTAGGTTTTTTAAATTAAAATACAGAATGTAGGTACGTTTGAATTTTTTTTTTTTTTTTCGGTTGTTCCAATGCGATACGTGTGCCTTTGTGAACTTATCATTTCTGAGAATGCATGCTGTTACAGTGTGATTACCTGTAAATACCACATTAATGCAATAAATGCTCAAAATGATGTCCATCAACCTCAATGCATTTGGCTATACGGGTAACGACATTCCTCTCAACAGCTAGTAGTTCGCCTTCCGTAATGTTTGCACATGCATTGACAATGTGCTGACAAATGTTGTCAGGCGTTGTCGATGGATTACGATAGCAAATAGCCTTCAACTCTCCTCACAGAAAGAAATCCGGGGATGTCAGATCAGGTGAACATGCGGGCCATGGTATGATGCTTTGACAACCAATACACCGGTCATGAAATATGCTATTCAATATCACTTCAACCACACACGAGCTATGTGCCAGACATCCATCATGTTGGAAGTACATCACCGTTCTGTCATGCAGTAAAAGATCTTGTAGTAACATCAGTAGAGCATTACGTAGGAAATCGGCATACATTGCACCATTTAGATTGCCATCGATAAATTGGGGGCCAATTATCCTTCCTCCCATGATGCCGCACCATACATTAACCCACCGAGGTTGCTGATGTTCCATTTGTCGCAACCATAGTGGATTTTCCGTTGCCCAATAGTGCATATTTTGCCGGTTTACATTACAGCTGTTGGTGAATGATGCTTCGTCGCTAAATAGAACGCGTGCAAAAAATCTGTCATCGTCTCGTAATTTCTCTTGTGCCCAGTGGCAGAACTGTACATGACATTTAAAATCATTGCCATGCAATTCCTGGTGCATAGAAATATGGTGCAATCACTGTTGTTGTTGTAGCATTCTCAACACTGAGGTTTTTGAGATTCCCGATTCTCGCCAGTTTGTCTGCTACTGATGTGCAGATTAGCCATGACAGCAGCTAAAACACCTGCTTGGGCATCATCATTTGTTGCAGGTCGTGGTTGATGTTTCACATGTGGCTAAACACTTACTGTTTCCTTAAATAACGTAACTATCCAGTGAATTGTCCAGACATTTGGATGATGTCATCCAGGATACCGAGCAGCATACATAGCACACGCCCTTTGGGCATTTTGATCACATTAGCCATACATCAACACGATCTTGACCTTTTCTGAAATTGGTAAATGGTCCATTTTAACACGGGTAATGTATCACGAAGCAAATACCATCCGCACTGGCGGAATGTTACGTGATACCATGTACTTATATGTTTATGACTATTACAGGTCCATCATTCACAAAGTGAAGAAAGTGGTCCAACTAAAACATTCATATTTCTTTACATACTACATGAATATGTAATAAAAAATGGGGGTTCCTATTTAAAAAAACGCAGTTGATACCCGTTTGACCTATGGCAGCACCATTTAGCGGGCCAGCCATAGTGCCATCTGATTTCCCCCTTCAAGCTAGAAGAGTTTCATTCTTTGTAGCTTTTTCATTTGATGCTTATTTCGTGAGATATTTGGCCCATTCACTATCAATGGACCACCCTGTATATCGTCGCTAAGCAATGAAAACTTGTAACTCAAATTGGTCAAATTTTACAGGAGAAACAAAAAACTAATTATAGAAGTCACATGGGGACCTGATTAGTCAAATGTAGTGGTTTCTGCTACACAATATGGATCCGGTCATTGGTACATAAGACTTTATTATGCACTTCAAATTGTCTGCTGGTTTTTGGAGTTATGAGGTTTTCACAGTTATTTTTTTGGTAGTGATGGAGATAAGAGGCATGTAACGAGTGCACAGTTAAGAACTGAAATGAGTGAATGTTTAATTTGTTTAAAAATATTCTTACTTAAACTTTGCATTATTTGTGTATTATGAAACATCTGTAAGGATACATTGTTATAGATATAAAGTGAAATGAATAATTTCACATTGATCAAAATATTGTAATCTGGATTTTAATAAATTACAGTGTTTAAAAAAAATAGAAACAATGTCGTTAGCTTTAATTAAACTTTTATTACTGTAAACATTTGTGCAGTTTATTAACATTTATTATTGTTACTATTACACTACTATCACAGTCATAGGTGGCTGTAAACAAGTTTATTTTCGGCTGCATTTTTTTAGGCACAGACATGTTCTCTCATTACAAATGTGAGGCAGTGTGTCATAAAATGAATGCACATCCCTTGGAAGGACCAGCTTTAGTTGTTGCAAATGTGTAAACTTTTCTGCACTGATCTTTAGTAGTGAAACGTAGAGAGGGGGTACTGTAAATGAGCTGGGTATGTTTGACATCCTTCTTGGAAGTGGTTCCCATGTATCGCTGAATTTCAATTTATATTTCATTTTTCCAGAGGGACATACTTGGCCGAATAGACGAATACAACGAGAGTTTATCATAGGACTTGAAAAACGTGTGGTCCAAATAACTGACAACATAAGGTTTAGGACTTTGTCTTGTGGTAGTAAGCATAGAATCACACTCCATTTGAGTGTAATCTTTCTCCAGAAATTTTTGCACTATTGTAACACTTTTCTGATTGGCGAGATTAGCCAGTGCATTACTCATGACTGAGTTTTGTTTCTGGTACGTGCGTCCGTAGCTATAGAAAATAGCTTCTGAATAATTCTGGACGAACGTTTCTATAAAATGCACGAGTATACTGGCAAGTTCCGAAGCTGTTAGTCCACCTTCACTCTAGTGCCGAAGGTAACAATAACCATTGTTACTTTTTAAATCATAGATGGTAAAGTTGTGGACCTTCAGTTTGCTTTTGCAGTACAGTGCAGATGCTTTTAGTCTGGGAGAAAGCAGAAGTGCTTGAAGGTCAATAGTAAACACTCTAGCTGATCCTAATTTATCACTATTTTTCGCTTCCCTTGCCTCAGTTTTTCGGGTCATATGCACAGAGTATTCATTGTCTGAGAGATTGCCTGTCTGGTGAGAACAACAAAGGTTGCTCTGGTCCTTTCTAGGCGAAAATAAGTTTAGATTATTTTCATCGAATACCTCACAGAACTGTTTGTAAGCAGCTGGGATTTGTTCTCTTTTTTTGCAAAATTCTATATATTCCCCATGTATTTCTGATTTACTCTTCACATTAGGTTCCAAGTAGAGTTAAATGGAAGAACGACGGCAGTAATGCAATTCCAGTTTCGGCAACTCTGCAAAAAAATCTGATGCTGATTGTCGTCCACCTGAAACTTTCATTGGTCTCTCCTGCATTTGAGGCCCTTCAGCAAACGTTCTTCCTGATGCACTAGATGCCCATGTTTTGACACTCCATTCACCTAAGCGCAAAATTTTCAGAAACCTAGTCTTGCAGACAGTTTTTTTCTGTCCTTCTAATACAAAATTGTAATATGGTGTGTTAGAACGGTGAGATTTATTAGGTTCTGAATTATTTCTGCATCTTTTAACTGGAATGTAGTAGACATGGCTTCTAACAAAAATTTTTCTTTCGCCCCAAGATATGTCCTGCCACAAATGATTAAATATTAGCTGTCTCTGCTCTTCTGTAATATCCTTGAAATTCCTGTTCCGATTTAAGGAAGAATGTTTACAAGTACATCGTGGTTCCATTTCCCTCCTACTTCTGTTCATTGTTGGTCTCTTGGTGCCAAACTCATCTTTTTGCATTCCTAAATAATCCTGTCCCCTAATAAGTTTTTCTTTCTGCAAACTTTGAAGTGATTGATTGCTTTTCCTTGTACGGCGCTGCTTAGTACTTTTTACTCCCACATCAACTTCGTCATCGTCGTCTTCCGTGCTGTTGTTACTGCTATGGTCATTTTTGTTTTTATCTGGATCATACACATCACTATTGCCATTGGAGATATCATCCTCACTGCAGTGTTCCAAAAGACTTTCAAACTCAGAAGTGGAATTCGCCTCTGTATTGGCCTCTTTTTCCACATTATCTGTAGTGTAAACAATAATATTTAAATAATATAATCACCTCAACTTTCAAACAAGGATATTTCCTGAAGTTACAACAATATAAACTATGGTTTACCTTCATTTTGTAGGTCTACTCTTTCTTTTGGTGCAGGACAAGGAGAACCCGACTAGAATCTTCTTCTGGTGATTTTATACGATATGATCTGTTGTCAGCTTGTTTCACAAGATGAAGAGTGAATTTACTCTTTTTACCCATAGCTGAAAACAATGTAGTTACTGTAGAATGTATAGGATTCTGTTAAGTTCTAAAATTAGATCCTCGTATGTACCAAGTGCAGTCTGCTTTAGCGCGATGAAAAACTCGTAAGTCAACATTGTATTTAACGAGGTCATTATTAATTCTGTATATTAAAATACATTACATATATACCTAGAAATACTTACACGTACCTGTAGCAATAAAGCAGTGTTGGGTCTGTCAGTCAAAAAGATTACTATCACATCAAAAAACGTTTTAATCTCAGAGCATATGTTCGCCCTGCACACTAACAATGGCGATTACCGGAGATGTGAGGTTTACAGCACAAACTACATATCGCTGAAGATGTGAGTTTTTCATTATTGCCGCTAGATGGCGACACCATTCAACTCGAAGAAGGAAGGTTTCAACAGGCTATCTGGCATAATTGTCTACATTTGGTAATAGAGTTACATGTATTTCATTGTCAGATGGAGTTACGAGGTTTTCATTGCCTAGCAACGGTATGTATTTCTCTTGACTGCAATGTCAAGAAGCAGTTTGATAAATGGTTTCAGTTACAGGACAAATATTTTCATATCATGGTTTCTAATGCTAGAGGAGCATGAGAAGCTATGTTCCAAAGGTGCTTATTCATAGCTGAAACCAATTACCTGACTGCTTATTATCAAGACAAATAAATTTATAATGAATTGCAAAATGTAAAAGCAAGCAATGGAAGGTCCATAATGCCTTAACAATAATATTATGAAAAGGATAGATTCCTGCTCACCACTTAGAGGAGGCATTGTGGAATGTGAAATGTGTGTTATTCATCTTATAATATATACAATTTCAGAATATAAGTCTGATGTCCAGGAGACATGGCAAGGTTACAATTAGATAATTTGAAATTTTGTCACACTTACAATAATACTTTGTGGAGAATTTACTTATTTAAAATTTGTCAAACTTACAGTATTTACATCTACTATAACTATTATAAATTTTTTTCTATTTTAGGGATCCAGCTCAAAGTATTACTTCATCCTTCATGAAATCTTCGACAGAGTAGTACCATCATTCAGTTAGAAAATCATGTAACTTGCTTTTTAAAATATTTATCTTCATATTCATTATTTCACAGGCTTTTATTGTGTTGTGAATTTTCTTGGCTATATACTAAGGAGTTTGAACTCGCAGTTTTAAGTGATGTGAGGTGAGCATGAAGTTTTCTTTGTGTCTCATGTTGTATGAGTGTTCAAAATGTGTTTTTTTTTTTTTTTTTTTTTTTTTTTATTTTATGAAAAGGCTGCATGCCACATGTCGCCACAATTCCGCGATCTTACAATGCGATTCCAACGCAGCGTCTGAGGCAAGACAAGTCGCGCAGCAGCAGTATCCACGCACCTGTCCAATGGCACTCTTTTAGCAGAGTTGACACTCGGTGTGGTGGCTGACTATAAATGGGAACTGCCTTTATGGTCCTTCCCATCAGCCACCGCGCCGAGTGTCAACTTTGTTTCTGGACCAAAAGTCCTTCTTCGGAAATAGAAAACACAAACACATTCACACAAGCACAACTCCCTCTCCCTACTCCCCCACTCCCCCCTCTCTCTCTCAAGCTCATTGCTGTTTCTCTATGAATGAACCTGCTCCAAAGTGATACGACTCCATCATTTATGGCACACAGACAGTGGTTGCACAGCACACACGTGAAATGATCCAAAAGTGTTTCTACATTTGACATAAGTGCAAGAGAATTTAATGCTTGCAGCCAACAGCACTACCCAAGTAACAGCTAAATGTGATGTACACATCACAACCACAACCAGTGGTGCCAACTCTATCAAGGGGAATTCCCACCTGCATAGTTCAGAGGAACTTGTGCTGGAATAGTGTATCCAAATGGCCCTTGTAGTGAAGCAGCCATTGAAGCCATTTGAGTTGTGGTGTGCAGCATATTCAGCAACTGTATGGTCAAGTTTATTGTTCACCACAGTTTGGCAGTGACCAATCGTGCAAATATATCATTCCCTATTGAATAAATAGTTGGTTATTTGTCTTGTCCACATAGTTTTCTGTGCAGTAATTGCAGCATGGCTGACATATAACATGGGTGCTTTCACACGGCCTTGCGTTTTATTGGATGGGAAATTTCTGTGGTTGGACTGCAGTAGGAAGTGGGTCAGTGTACAGGACAGGTCTTGCAATGGGTCAACCACAAGGAAAAGACCCATGGGACACAAGATTGGTTACAGGAGTGGAAGAAACAGGGATGGAACAGGATGTTCTGTAGGTTGGGTGGGCAGTAGAACACTGCTTTGGGTGATGTAGATAGGATTTTGGGTAGAATATCCCTCGTATCGGGACACAACAAGGGGTAGCCGAAGCCCTGGCCTAGCTTTTCATGGCCAGGATCATACTGGGTTATCATAGGAGTGCTGATCAGTAGCTGGTTAACAGGTTTACTGATGTCAGAGGAGGTGGTGGCACAGGAGATATGTTTGTGGATGAAATGGCTAGGATACTGTCTGTCAATAAAGACTCTGGTAAGGTTATCAGTATATTTCAACTGCTCCTACTGTCCACTCCAGATGTGTCATTGACATGTGGTGAGGCTATAAGGAAGAGACTTTTTGATATGGAATGGGTAACAGATGTCAAAGTGGAGATACTGTTGGTGGTTGGTGTGCTTGATATGAAGATATGTATTTATGGAGCCATCTGAGAGGAGAAGACTGGCATCTATAAAGATGGCTTATCAGGTTGAGAAGGATCAGGTGAAGCAGATGTGGTAGTAGGTTTAGATTAGATTAGATTAGATTAAATTTACTTTCATTCCAATTGATCCGTAGTGAGGAAGTCCTCCAGGATCTGGAACATGTCAGAAAAACAACAATACATGACAAATATTTACAACTAAAACAAATAAGCTAATGTACCATTCCACAGGTCCCAAGTGGAATGGTCGTCATTTTTTAATGAACACTATATGAAAGAGTCATTTTACAAATACTAATGCACTGAATTTAAAATAAAAAAGTTTTTTATTTATTTATAAGGTAATAAACATGTAATAGAACTACTATAATACTTATTTACAATGAACACATTACTGCACTGAAATGGTGCAGAAGTTAGATTGTACACACACACACACACACACACACACACACAAATTTTCAATGAACACATTACTGCACTGAAATTGTGCAGTAGTTATATTGTACTTATATACAAATCAGTTGATTTTACTGAGAAATTCATCACTGGAGTAGAAGGAGTGGGCCACCAATCAATCCTTTAGGTGTTGTAGTTATGAAGTAACGAGTAGAGATTGCTCTTGCCATGAGTCCAGACCATGAGAATGTCATCAGTGAATCTGAATCATGCAAGGGATTTTAGATGTTGACTGGATAGGAACAATTCCTCCAGAAGGCCTGTAAATAAGTTGACATAGTATGGTGCCATGTGAGGATCCATTGCAGTGCTACAGATTTGTTTATAGATTTACTCTTCAAAACTGTCACAATTGTGGGTCAGGATGTGGTTGGCTAGGAGGATTATGAAAGAGGTAGTGGGTTTGGTATCAGGAGGATGTTGGAAAAGATTGTGTTCCATGCCCACAAGGTCACGGGCATAGGAAATGTTGGTGTACAAGGCTGTCACATCTGCAGTGACCAACATGGAGTCTGGTGGCAATGGGACAGGAATTGTGGAGAGATAATGTAGGAAGTGATCAGTATTTTGAATGTAGAGTGAGAGGCTATGGACAGTAGTTTGGAGGTGTTGGTCAGCAAAGACAGCTGTTTGTTTGGTGGGAGCATTGTACACAGCCACAGTGGGACGACCAGAAGGGAGACCAGTGGGGTTGGGTTTGTGGAGTAGGTAAAAGGTAAGAGTGCAGGGAATTGCTGTTGTGAGGAGGGAGGTGGATTCCAGTGTCAGGTTTCTGGATGGATGTAAGATCTTGAGGAGCTACTGGAGACCATGTTGGACTTCTGGGATAGGATCGTGGTCATCAGGTTTGTTCGCAGAAGTGTCAGAAAGTTGACAGAGGCCCTCAACTTCATATTCACTCCCACTCATGACCACTGTGGTCGAGCTTTTGTTATGCGAAGGATGATGAGATTGGGGTTGGTTTTCAGGTTACAGATAGCTGTGTTTCCATAGAATTGACGTTGGACTCACTAGGGAGGGATTTAGGAAAGGAAGGTGTGGCCAGATTAGAAGTAAGGAATTTGTAAAATTTTATTAGGGATGACTGGGTGGAAGGGTGGAAGGACCAAAGTTGGAGGAAGGTTGAAACTTTTAAACAAGGTTCTGGGTGGGGCTTTGGTTGGTAGTTGTCAGTGTGGTGAGTGGTGAAGAAATATTTCCACTACAGAGCACAAGTAAAGGAAAGAAGGTCCTTTACAAGTCCATCATGGTTGAACATAGGTTTCTGTCTGTGGCGTCGATCCACGCATCGATAGGCCAGAACATTGTAAGTGTATCATGTCTTCGAGTTGATCTTTGTTTTATATACTTCCGGGACCTCAGTTCCGGCCTAGTCTTCGACTTGTACGTTTGCCGCGTAATAAAAGTATTGATGATTAGAAGAGATAACTGTGGTCATTACCTTACCACCTTGATATCTCCTTCAGTGGTGACCCCGAAGTTCGAATAATCCGTTGAACTGAGTAAAAAGTGACTATCGCACTAGCTTCTGCGTTCCGCATGGACCTTTGTCCGCTACACAGTGGCCTTCTACAACAAGCCGCCGCCACCGCCCGGTTTTCACCAGCAATAGCAACTAAATTCAAGCACGCCAGCTGTAGTTGGTGCCTGACATGAATTTCTGCAGTCCTATAGCCTCGAGAACCCAGGGACCTCGTCAGGTGCAGTGGATTTGAACATGATGCCAGCGGTCTCCGACTCCGGCTTTGTTAGCCCCCAAGTGCTTCAGTTTTCGCCCCACAGCAGTACAAGAAACCACTACACACTGATACCAAACTTTAATGCAAGTACTGTAAATAGTGGGAAGCATAGTTTTCATAATGTGCCACAACAGGATGCCTTTTTTAATGTGCAAGTCCCATGTGTGTATCATTCCGCACCAGTTGCACACTACGTGAATGACATTCGCCAGCCTGTTACTCTGAGTGTTCATCAGTGCAGTAATATGAGTGGGTCAGGTTCCACCAAGCTCATCAGTGACTCTGTGATGGACAATTTCGCTGCAGATGTGGAGGACCAATTGCATAATAACCTGTTGAGCAACTGCCGTGACCACTTTGACCTGCCGCCGCAACAACCGGACCTGCTTCACTCCAGGCTGGGCTTCCTACTAACGGATTTCGCTTCCCCTCCAGCTACTATGAACACAGCTGGCATGTCTGCTTCCTCTCTACTGCCCTCACAACGCAGACTTAACTTGACTTGCCTACTGCTGCATCCGCGAGCAGCTGCCCTCATTCTTCGACCACCAGTTCGTCGAATATACCAAAACTTCCGGCATTCAAACCTGCCCACCCGGAATTCTGGTTCAACCTGATTGAGCAAACTTTCAGTGTCCGTGCACTTGATGACAATGCCCATTTCACATGCCTCATGAACCACCTCCACGACCGTGTCAACTTAATTTATGACCTGGTTAAGTCACCTCCTCAGAATGAGAGGTACGCTACAGCTAAACAAGCAATACTGGAACGTTTCTCCAAGACAAGAAGAGAAAACGTTCGACAGCTCATCTATGAGGAACACCTCGGCGACAAATCTCCGTCCCAGCTGTGGCAATGCCTTTGACTTCTCGTCGGTGAATGCAACATGCCAGACGCCATGCTCACCGAGATTTGGACAGAAAAGCTGCCTCTGTCTGTCCAAACAGCCATCCCTGCCTATGAAGATAGACCGAATAGCAAACACTTGCGTGCTGCTGACTGAGCTTACTCCGCTCTGCTATGTGAATGCCGTGCCCAGCAGTCCGGTAGCTACGCCAGTTTCCAACCACGACCAGGGCCCCAACGTGGACGCCCCACTAAACCTAAGTCTGTCAAGCTTGCTGCACTACCGGCACCTTCATGTCCACACAACAACAGCACATCTGACTCTGCGGAAGATTCTGGGGCGCCGCCGTCTGACCACTCACAGGAGCAGACATCTGCCCATAAATACTGTTTCTTCCATGCAAAATTCGGGGAACAAGCATGCAATTGTAAACCGCCATGCTCCTACCCAAACTTCAACTGCAGGTAGGCAGCGGCACCACCTCCTGTGATGTAAACAACAGGCACTGTCCCACGGTCCATTCTATGTCCAACACTAATGCTTAGAATGGACGAGTCTACATCCGCGACTTGAACTCTGGCACAAACTTTCTCATCGACATGGGCACAGATGTTTCCCTACTTCCATCTCGTCTTTCTACTGAAAAGATCCGACTACACAAAACTGTCCTACGTGCTGTAAACCCATCTAGTTTGTTGTGCTTAGGTTCTACTTCATATGCAGTGTCCCTCTCGCCTGAGTCCAACCTGAAGTGGTCCTTCCTGGTGGCTGACATTGACGATCCCATTTTGGGCATCGACTTTCTACGACACCACAAACTGTGGCCTGACCTCATCAAGAATACAGTGTTCTACCACCCTATCCAGGAACACATCCCGTGTGCTTCATCAAGCGTGAATAGTACTGCTAAACAGGTCCACTTGGCTAGGAAGTGTAATAACCCCTCCTCCAAGCTCTTCTCATGGACCAGTAAGTGGCTCACAGAGTGTGTCGAGTCTACACGCCTGTGCTTGGAACAACTTGAGCTACGCCGTTGCCTTAATGAGTTATCTTTGGCATGGCAGCAGCTTGCAGCAGACGACGCCTCGGCAACACACAAGGTTAACTGGAGCCACTACAGTGTTCTCGCGCCCGATTGAATTTGTGACCATGTGCCACATAAACTGTACAGCATCCGCACTCCCACCATCTCTAACTGTGTTAATTCGAGTGCACATTCATCCCCCTCCTCGCTTGGGCAGCTAACTTCCCAGGCGCAGGTTAGTCTTTTGATTTACTGCCATCAGCTGTTCATTTGGGCCCACTACCACCACCAAGCTTGACAGCGGCACCTTCGGTTACTAATATACAGTGTACCAACCTTGTTTTGCGTAGCTCACTTGTCTGTCACTCCCAGCCACCCAACAGTTGGCACTTATGCAAACTTTCGCTGTGCGCGCCACAATCCAGCCTAGCGGCTGCCGCACACACTATACCACAAACAGTCACCTCGTGTACCGCGTCGCACGTTTCCGTGGTTACAGACGGCACCGCCCACAAACTTTGCTTGCAAGATGGACCGCCTGTCTCTTGCCAACCACGCCATCTCAAGCTAACTCATGAAAGTGGCTCGCGAACAAATAGGCGATCTCTTAACAGCCAGCGTAATCGAACCATTTGCCAGATGCTGGGCCTCGCCTATCCACTTCATCACAAAAAGCGACGACACCTGGCGTATGGTTGGCAACTATACTGAGTTGAACTCTCGTACTATCATAGACAAGTACCCGGTTCCTCACATTGCGGATTTTAACCATGCTCTTGTAGGCACCAAATATTTCTCGATAGTGGACTGTAGGAGGGCCTATCATAAAATTCCGATGAAAAGACGGCTGTTACAACACCTTTCGGCCTTTTCCAGTACTGATTCATGCCCTTTGGCCTCCGCAATGCTGCACAAACTTGGCAGAGATTCATAAACAAGGTGTTGTTTTTATCTGGATTTTTGTTTCGTTTACTTGGACGACATTCTTATTTTCAGTCCTACTTTGCAAAAGAGCAAGGAACATTTGCAAGTTGTTAAAGATACTCTTACTGCTGCCGGAGTTGAACTGAATAATAAGAATCTCCAATTGCACCAGACTTCTTAGGCTACATCATGTCAGCTAAGGGCCTCACTCCTCCCGAGGATAAAATCAAACCTGTTTTGAATTTGCCACGCCCTCACTCATTTAAAGAACTGTGCAGGTTCATTGGAACAGTTAACTATTATAGGATGCACTTGCCTGCCTTAGCCGATGTTCAGGCTCCCCTAACAGACGCCCTTGCTGGCAAAAATACGACCGGTTTCTGCTCGGTCCTCTGGACCCCTGCCATGGAACAAGCTTTTGACAAACTGAAGCACCTACTAGCAAACGCAGTGACTGTTGCCCACCCGCATCCAGACACTACATTTTTTATTACCGCGGATGCCAGTGATACCGCAGTAGGTGCTGTCCTCAGCCAAACCATCAGAGATACTACCTCTCCTTTGTAGTTCTTTTCTAAGAAGCCCAATGGCACAGTTCACGAGGCTGTGAAATACTTTTGCGCCGAGGTTGAGGGTAGGGACTTCTTCATTTTCACCGACCATAAACCTTTGGTTGCTGCTGTAAAGAACCCCCCGACTGACCCTCCACCTAGACGCTTCCGTCATTTGGACTTTATATTGCAATTTACCTCTGACATATGATACATCAAGGGTGCAGATAATGTGGTCGCAGATTTTTTGTCTCGTGTCGGCGCTCTCACAACTCTGATAGACCTCTCTAACTTGCCTCGGCTGCAGTCTGCCGACACGGACGCTATGGACCTTATTTCCGATCACAGCTCGTCACTCAAACCTGTGCGATCCACCTTTCCCAGTGTCATAGGCAAGGTTTGGTGTCACAAATCAACTGGTATGCTGCGTCCCTTCATACCCAAACCTCTACAGAGACAAGTGTTTGACAAATTACACAACCTAGCTCATCCAGGTCTGAGAGCCTCTACCAGACTTATTTCAGAGTGCTTCATCTGGCACATCGTGCATTGCGACTGCCAAGCCTGGGCCCGTGCCTGCATTCCGTGCCAACAAAATAAAGTTTCGCAACACACATCGCCCCCACTAGGCAGCTTCACTGCTCCTCCCAGTCGCTTCCAGCATGTTCACATCGACTTGGTGGGCCCCCCCTCACCCCCTCCGAGGGTTACAGATACGTGCTATCTATTAAAGACAGAACCTCTCGTTGGGTGGAAGCTGCCCTGCTACCCAATATTACATCCGAATTAATGGCACGATCCTTCATAGACTCTTGGATTTCACACTCTGGCTGCCCTGTTTACTTGACAATCGACCAAGGCCATCAATTTGAGTCTGCCTTGTTTTCTGAACTATGTAGGCTGTGTGGCATCAACAAAATTCATTCAACAGCATACCACCCCCAAAGCAACGCCCTTGTGAAACGTTGGCATAGGACACTTAAGACAGCCCTACGTTGCCATGGCCTCCTTTGGACAGAAGCCCAGCCATTTGTCTTACTCGGTTTGCGGACCACTTTCAAGGAAGACCTTAAAGGCTCAGTGGCTGAGTTCGTCTATGGCCAGTCACTTACACTGTCAAGTGAACTTGTTGCTCCTACTCCAGTCGCCAAACCGTGCAGCTCGCAGGTTCCTGCCACGCCCACTCAGACCTCGCCGTCTGGCTCTCACCCCTCTACTCACAGCACACCGCCCTCACCTTGCTATGGTTTCCCCACCCCACTGGCTCAGCATACCTCTCCGTTAGCAGGCGCCACTTATGAGCTCTCTACCCACGTTCATCCTAATGACATTTGTGGTTTATCTGTCGTCATTAGTGGCGATACCGCATTAGTGGTGCTTGCGTGTGACGATTCCTGTGGCTCGTTAGGTGGTGAGTCACAACGTGTAGCGAAGCATTTCAAAATCTCTCGAAGTGCTATGTGTGGCAACCTACGTGCTTACGTTAGGCCAAGTGGAAAGGTGATCATTAGGTTCCCTGTCGACGACATCTTTCCACACCAGCGCTCCCGCACCGGCCGACGACTACGACCGCCAACGTCGCTTCAAGACTTCAGCATCAGCATTCCAGGATTTGCTCCACGCTCTCCTCCCACACGATCCGTGCCGTTAGACATGGAGGAACTCACTGTAACCCACTTAAACACTCGCCAACCCCCCCCCCCACCTCCCCCCTTCCACCCCCCCTCCTCCCCCCCCCCCCCCGCCTCCACCTTTGGGTACGTACTCCACACTGCAGGGGGGGAGGGGGGAGTATGTGGCGTCGATTCACGGATCGGTAGGCCAGAACATCATATGTGTATTATGTCTTCGAGTTGATCTTTGTTTTGTATACTTCCGGGACCTCAGTTGCGTCCTAGTCTTCTACCTGTACGTTTGTTGTGTAATAAAAGTATTGATGATTAGAAGAGAGAACTGTGGTCATTACCTTACCACCTTGATATCTCCTTCATGTCTAAAGGTGAGGCCTTTAAGAAGTACTGAGACTTCTTAAGCAGTCAGAATTTTGGCAGAAAGGTTAGCAACAGTGTAATGGGATGAGTATTCAGGACAGTGTATTTCATGGAGGGTGGAGGAAGGTTTAGGGGATGTGGAAAGTGAACTGAGTCAGCAAGACTAGTTTGGGAAGCTATGAGAGGTTTATGGGGTGGGATTGGATCAGAATGTTAGGCCCTTTGCTGGCTATAGGGAGTCCCATATGGCAAAAGACCGGAGTAGCTGAGCGGCTGTTCCTGGAGGAGGTTCGAGTCCTCCCTCGGGCACGGGTGTGTGTGTTTGTCCTTAGGATAATTTAGGTTAATTAGCGTGTAAGCTTAGGGACTGATGACCTTAGCACTTAAGTCCCATAAGATTTCACACACATTTTTTGAACCGGAGTAGCTAGGACAGCTTCCTCATTTGGTGCTGAGAATCCTGTTCCAACTGATAAAGGAGAGTTTCTGTCACAGTGATGGTATTCAGGAAGTTGTAGTCACTTAGTAACTGGATTTTGTGAAAGGAGTGGAGGCTGTCAAGAAGGGTTTGAGTTTGGATTATATGATTGTGAAGGAGCAAATCTGTGAGAGTGAGGGACCGATGAAAATGGGAAAGATGAAGTTTCTTGCAGTAGGCAGAGTAACAGCCTGATATGCCAATTTTAATGGTAAACCTGTTAGTTGAGATACCATGTGCCAGACATAATTTCACAAAGAGGATGTGTGACTGGTATTCTGCTCGGGCAAAGTAGAGTTTTCAGAATTGGCAAAGGTAGAATGAGCAGAAAATTCATGGGTGTATGGTTGGTTGACAAAAGGAGTTATTGAAAAATAGTTAAAAAAGATTGGGCCAAATCTTACAGTCAAAGTACTATATTGGAAATAAGTGGTAGGTACCATATAGAGAGCTTAGTAGGAAGTTAGAAGGAAGGTCAGAAAAAGTTTTAAAGAATCGAAAAGTAATAGGCGAAATTGTAAATAAATATGTGCAAACATGAATTGACCCACATGACAGAAACCTTCACAAACATACAGTGTGATTGTAAATATGCATGTGTGATCAGCTAACAGGAAAGTTGGGCAGCATATTGTTGATAGTGGAGAATATATTAAAAACAGTACTAAAATTAAATGATCAAAAGAGAGCTGTCACCGCAAGAGCAGGGCATTAAGAGGGTGGCCAATGTGTATTTTGAAGGCAGGTACTGGAGGGTTTGAAACCTCTACACCACTACTTTTTGCCGTATTTATCTCATCACTGACGCTCCAACAGCATTTAGTCTCCAGGCCTTTGTGGGAAGGAAAGGTAGCAACATTTGTGTATTCACGTTTGTTGTCACATTGTAATAGACTGCTGACCATTGAAACTGCAACACCAGCAAGGATAGAAAATAATGAAATTCTGATTATTGTCATATACAGTACAGAAGAATGAATGCGAGATCAAATTTGCACTTGATTTGGGGGTGTACAGTGTTCAAAATTTAATATGCAGAACTTCCACATGTGGCAGCAACAATTGCTTTAAAACTGCTGTGCGTCATGTTGAGCTGAGCTTGGATGACAGAAGTGATTCTGTCATTCTGTGCTACTTCTACTCTGTGCCAGGGTTTATCAATTGTAGTGGCTTATGAGTGACAGGGTGGCAGTCTCTCAGCAGTCTGTGACCAGATGTTTTCAGTGGCTGAGAGGTATAGAGGATGTTCTGGCCCGGCAACAGTCAAACACCGCTTGTATAGAGGCACACCAGGGCAGCATTAGCAACATATACTCTTCTTGAAAGATAAGATCATGGAGACCTCAAAGATAAGGCACAACCACAACCTCAGATCATCAGAAATGTAATGGTTGCTGTCCAAATCACCATTTATGCAAACCAGAGGTGGTCATGACTCCTGGCATCATCACACCAAGTGCTGGTACCGAATAATGATAACAAACACAATCTGGTAAAGTTTGATGTCTTCAGTGTCTACAAATAGAGATAGGTCCATCATGACATTGCCCACAGAACTGGATCTCTTCTAAAATGATGATATGATACTATTCTTGTGTCCACTGTTGTCGTTGGAAGCCCCTACCATCAGCATGTCCCTTGGCACTGCTGCTTCAAGGGAAGCTGCAACATAGGTCACCATTCTGACCGTCCGCAGTGCTCCAGACGTCATCATGTGGTCAGTGTAGATACTTGTGTTATCTGGAAACAAGTGCATTTCTTGACTCGAGGTATGTAATGTGGCTGTACAGTCCTGCACAGCAATATGTCCATGCTCTCAGGTACTAGTCATGTGGAGCCTTTTAGATCCTGCCAAGCACTGAGTGTGACCTTCCTGTACTCATCAATTCCATCTTCACATGACAGTCATGAGGTCTTGATCAGACAAGCAGCAATATTGTGGAATGGTAAACCACAGACCCTGTATGCCATAGTCATGCTGCTACCAAATTTGAACACAAGCTGGTAGATTTTGACCCTTCTTAGATGAGACAACACAATCATACATTAAGCCAACAAAATTCAAATGTAATTTCTGAATGAGAAACCCACTGCATAGTATTTGCTTGTGTGCAGAATATATGTAGCAGTACTTATATCTACTTGGAGCAGTTGCACTGAACTAGTAATCATATATCCAAGATGTAGTACACTACATGAGAATTTGATATTTGCTCCATACCACCTTTATGTTGCAGTTTTAATACCCAGCAGTGAATTTGTATTTTGGTTAGGATTTCGTGCCTGAGACTAATTTCCTTACATTACTCCTTCCTTCATTATATGTATCATGTGGCTGTGATTCAAAATCACTTCCTGCATGTATGTCCCCTGGTGCAAACTTTATTTATTCTGCTCTCAAATTGTGAGCAACTCAGACTGCTAAATAATCTTATTTATCAACACATGGTGGCTCCATGGTAAAGTGCCATATCAAAAAATCCAAAGGTTTTGGGTTTAGTTCCCAGGCAGCCCTATAATTTTCATCTGATACCTTTCTCATCTTTCAACTGTGGCAGTGTTATGGCTTGGAATCCACATTTAACTGTAGGTTGCACTATAACTTGCTGGATAAGTCTTTTCTAAGATCGAAGAAGGCAGTGGCATATAACTTCTAATAGGACCATGCTTAGAAAAACCCTGTAGTGTTCAAACAACCTGAGGTTGATGATAGCATTATATTTTTGCTCTTTCAAAGATATTATGTTTGCCCCATCAAAGACTGGAGGTTCTACTGATAGCCAATTTATTTTTGGATAGGGACATTTGTATTCATTACAAACTATTAACACATTATCATACTTTCACTGGTAATTTTAAAGTGCCAATCCCGTACTAACAGTTTTAATTAACTGCAATGAAACCAGAAGACTTGCACATCTGTAATACAGTATTACTAATCAACTGTGTACATTCCTAGGTACGAGCTGCTCACTGCATGCTTCATGTTAATGGAAGCACCCAGAGTGTTGAGAATAGGCTGTGTGAGGATGCGGGACTGCCAGTTCCTCCAACAATGCAAAACTGTGGACTGGAATTCTGTCCACATTGGACAGCAGGAAACTGGTCACTCTGTGAGGAATCTAGGTGCTTTACGTGGAACACAGGTAATAACAGCGTACTGTCACTGTAATAACAGTGATGATAGTGACATAAAAACAATATGTGATCACTTATTTAATGAATCAGTGTGATGCACAGAAAACATGAATTACTCTTCAGAAAAAAATTTGTGGTAGTATTTTCAAACTTGTGTACTCTTTTAGAAAGTTGTACTCTTTCCAACTTTTGATAAACTGTAATTGAAATGAGTCTGCCTCTCTTTGAAATATTTTTTTTCTAATTACAATGCATGCCACCTGCAAAGCATTTGCCTTGCCATATCAAAATGTAACTGTAGTGATAAGTTCTCATCCTTTGTAAACTGTAATATGCTGCATGAAATTTACTTGCAAAAGTGTCATCCAAGGTTCTCAGAAAGTTAGATACCTACATCAAGGAGATATACCTTGTGTGACTCTTCAAATGAGGTGAAACTAGATTCAAAATCAGAAGCAAATCAGTATGATAAAGTATTCAATGTTTTATTAATCACTACACGCAAATACCAACATGTTACCTGTAACAAATCAATTGCTCTTTTATTTCTAATTCTTGTCAAACTTATCTAGTTAGTTTTGCAAGAAATGACCTCAGAAACTTTTTTTTACTATGGTAAAAGTAAATGTAGTTCAATATATCTTTTGCTAAAGATATCTTGAGCTACATTTACTTTTACCATAATAAAAAATAATCAAGTCACATGTAAAGTTTAAGAAAGATTTATTTAAACTGATTATACAGATATACAACACAATGCCATCGTATGATATAAAGAAGTTACAGTTGTTCCTTAAATGATGAATTCTGTGCACCTATTCTTCTTGGTAAATTGGTTAATTACATTATCAATAGGACAATCAATGTCAGGGTGAGTGTTCAACAGAGCTAAGCCATTAAGTCGATCCTCCTCCATTCTTGACCTCAGCTATGTCTTTGTACGCTGCAATGTTGAAAAAGTTCTTTCTACTGTAGCAATAGATGCAGGTGGACAAGCAAATATTTTGTACAGTGTGTGCAAAGTAGGATAGTCAGATCTAGGACAAACAGACAACGCTTGCATAACAGACACGACCATTAAGGGTGTTTATGCTCATTTGCTTGTATTTAAGAATCCATCCCATTAGTCTCTTTGTAATCACAAAGAGTGATTCTTCTTCTTCTTCTTCTTCAAAGAATGGTAGTTCAATTAAGCACTGACTGAATTTATGTGCCAGATCATTACCATCATGTTTCAGTAGTTGTGAGGGCAAAAGTATGTTGAATTTTAAATGATAAATTTTTCTTCTGCAAAACATTTTCTCACGTCAGTCATAACATGGTCCAGTGTTGGAATAAAAACAGTTCTTTTCCAATATGTCATAGCATCATCATTATGATCACAGTTTTCCCTTTGGCTTTGTCTGCCTGTAAGGCAAAGAACACTCATCTCCACATCCAACTCTTCCACAACTGTCTTCACCTCTTCAACAATATGAACAAAGTGGCTATCAGCATTAGCTCTCATGCCGTCATACACCTTGAGTGTCAAATCTAATTTCACTTTCGCCATCACGACATCCAAGCTAGGGTGTTGTAAGATTTTGCTGACTGGATATGTTGTGCTCATAATGTCACTCAATGTAAACAGAGTGATAATAAACACACAATTAGAGAGAGCTCAAAGGAGAATATTGGCTTTGTCAGCTGTTGTTCTATCCCTCCAACACTGTATTCCTTTAAGAACTTTGCAAACTGTTCCAAGATTAGCTGCAAATTGAATGACAGCATCGTGTCACTCAACCCATCTTGTTTGACAATGTGACTGCAGCGAGTGTTTCAGGGGACTCATCAATGTTGCGAACCACTTGCTAGATGCTGTAAAGGATGATACTAATTCTTCAGTAGTACAAAGTGAGTTCCTCACACTTGTAGTGTGCAGGTTGGGTGGTGAGGGCGGCGTGAGTCGCAATGCGGGCAGGGGGGTGGCATGGCCCCCTTATGCCTTATGTATCCGTCACTGAAATACCTGTATTGCAAAAATATTGCTTGAACATAGAACAAGCAGGAGACAGCAGCAAAAAGTGGCAGAGTATCACTGTATTCAATTGTCGAACTAATTACATTTGTTAACAGAATCTTCCGTTGGTCCTTGGTAGAACAACATTATAATAAACGAAAAGCAACAGTTTGCTTTTGTTCTACAATATTACTTTTATTGTTAACTGGTTTTCAGACTATAGGCCATCTTCAGGCATTTACTGAGTATTATCACCATAGAAGTTACAGTGTTTGCAAACAACATTGGAAGAGAAGTAACACGCCTAGACTGAAGTAGAAACATACAGTAAGTAATGTTTTTGACAGTGTGGTGGTAATGCAATGAAAAAGTAAAAATTGAACAGTACATAAATAACAATGGAGTAGACAGGAAAACCTTTAACACAAAATAGGAATAGCATGCCTACATAATAGTTTTCTATAAATAAGCAAAACTAATAAAATAAAATAAAATTTGTACTAGACAAGGCTACATCAGTAGGTATGAAACATGGAGAGTGAGACACAAACCAATTAAAAGAAGAGACAATTATCAATGGAACTACAGCATACGTAAGGAACCAACAGTAAATGCAATCTTTGAGAGTGTGATGGTTCTGCATTTTAACATTAACATTATAATCGAAACAGTGGCTGTGTAACAGTTTGCATTAAATAAATGAACAAAGTGAAATATGAACAATATTTGATGAGACAACTACACTGGGTGTTAAACATGTACAATAATACAAGTACCAGTTAAAAGAAAGCCTTAACTATTGGAATTACTGTCTATATAGAATACAAGGACAACTTCAACAAAACAAAAGAACTTAATGAATACAGGAAAATGGGAATATGTAGGAAGAGACAGTATGGGAAGTAATGAACAACAGAGATGATTATATGAAGTTTAAGAGAGGGGGAGTGTTATGCTGTGTCTGGTCATTACATTTAGGTGAGTGTAAGAGTCAACAGCACTGTTCTGGTTATTCCAAAATGAGTGAGGATTTTATTCACCAGTTGTATCAGCTGAGTTATCAGGATGAGTGGAAAGATGAATAAGTATGCATTAGAGCACAAACATCCTCTTGGAAACATTGAATGTGCAGAAGAGCTTGTAACATACATATTAAGAGTCAAGAATGCAAACTGGCCGCTGCTTAAACTTTTGCAACAGACTATCCTAATATATCTACCTCAAATCTCACAACCTTCAAGAAGGATCAGACTGTCATATGAGACATTTCTTTAAGACTTGATTGAGCCACCCACGTATCAGCTGAAGAACGTTACTGTCCTCCACTCTTAGTCCTTTATGAAAGCATGAAAAACACAGGTGCCTTCAAAAAGAATGACACCATTACGGAACACACCAGAAACCAAAGTGTGCTGACTTTGAATTATCTGCTAATATCGAGTAAGGCATAAGAAGTTATGAAACGTACAAAAATCACTATCCTTCAGATTTGCAGGGATGCATTAGAAGATTTAGGGATGAATGACAAATTTATTTTTCCGCCTGTTGCTTCCATTTTTAAATAAAAAAGTGTCATTTACTCACAGTATGCAATACAGAAAATAAATCAATCTCTAAGGGATATAAGAAATTTATCAAAACTGCTATCAAATAAAATCTCCGTAATTTCCTATCCTGAACTGAAGGAAATCCCAAAATCTCTTGAAACTAAAACATAATGTGAACTTGATATCACCAACTTCATGTGAACTTGATATTAATGTTCTGTCTTTATAATATTAGCACAAACTTTTGTTGATGGGTTCATATCACCATTCTTGACATTGTAACTCTTTATTTCAGTTTGTTTTCAGAAGACTTTCTTGTGTCCGGAGCTGTACCTAGGAACTAAACAGATTGTAATAAAAAATATATAAATAAAAAATAAAACTAAGTTTGCCAGCTGGCAGTCTAACAGTAGTCATTGCCATCAACAAACACCATGTCAGAAACACTCCCAGAAACACTATCCCTCCAAAATATTGGACCTACCAAAGAATAGCACCTTAAATTACCTAAACTAAACTAAACTCCATCTGAACAGCCCTTCGAAGGCCCAACGGCACCGACTGTCTACCATGTCATCCTCAGCTCACAGGCATCACTGGATGCAGATACGGAAGGGCATGTGGTCAGAACACCACTCTGCCGGCCTTTGTCAGCTTTCATGACCAGAGTCACTACTTCTTAATCAAGTAGCTCTTTGATTGGCCTCACAAGGGCTGAGTGCACCCCACTTGCCAACAGTGCTCAACAGACCCAGTCAGTCACCCATCCAAGTGGTACCCAAGCCCAACAGTGCTTAACTTCAGTAGACTGTCATCGAGAGCGCACCGCTAGTACCTGCTACTAATAAGGCGAGTTCACTATTTGCTTGTTACTTATTTTTACAAGTTTCAACCAGGAGCAACTTATTTTCAGTTATCTGTGTAGTTGTGTGTCCAAGTGCTTACTAGGCACAACCTTTTATTTCAATAACGGTGTAGTGTACAGTACTGCCATTCCTATCGACCATTGTATTGACCCTCGTATCGTACAGGCTTTTGTTTGTTTGATTAGAACTGCTCAGTGTCAGTTAGACCGTCTGTGAGAGAGCACTTCGATTTCCCATTTGTTGCATATTTTTACGAGCTTAAAACAGGAGCGACTGCAGTAATGGATAGGAACTACGATTGTTGTGTACAGATGTGAACTGACACTTCTCCCACAGCTCCAGGCTGCATTGGCTGCTGTCATACAATTTGAGGCTGCTGCCGCGGGGCGTCACTGTGGGGGATCGAACGTGGGGATGCAAGGGATGTCCCACATTTCCTCCGATCGGTCCACTGCTGTGACCGCCCCAGCTACTGCCTGCACCGAGGTTGACCCCTCACCCATGGTCGAGTGGGAGTCATTCCAAAGTCTGGCAGGCAGCGAAAAACTTTCTGAGGGGCTGATCATAGGGCTTCCCTGGTTCATTTGATGAACAGGTTTTGGGCATTATCTGTGGCTGACGATGTCTCTGAGCCGGATGCAATCGTCCACCCTCTTCCAGAGGAAGCTTCTCAGCCCGCAAGGTCTGGCTTTGCTGGTAGTTGGGAGCTCCAACATTAGGCATGTAATGGGGCCCTTAGGAACATGGCTGCCAAGGAGGGGAAGGGAGCCAGTGATCCCTCTGTGTGCTTTCTAGATGTGGAAAGGGTGCTTCCAGATGCCATGAAGAGTACAGGGTGCAGCCAACTGCAGGTGATGGCTCATGTCGGTACCAATGACATGTGTCGCTTTCGATCGGAGCAGATTCTGTCTGGTTTTGGGCGGCTAGCGGAAATGGTAAAGACTGCCAGTCTTGCTTCCAAGATTAAGGTGGAGCTCACCATCTGCAACATCGCTGATAGAACCAACTGTGGTCCTCTGGTGCAGAATCGAGTGGATGGTCTGAATCAGAGGCTCAGGCGGTTCTGTGATCGTGTAGGCTGCGGATTCCTTGACTTGCGCCATCAGGTGGTGAGTTTCCAGGCTCTGCTTAATAGGTCAGGAATCCACAACACACAGGAGGTGGTTATATGGGTAGTGGGGGCTGTGTGGAAGGGACTGGGAGGTTTTTTAGGTTAGAGGGTCTCAGAGAACCACAGAAGGGGTGGACAGGTAAAACACAGTAAGGTAGTTGTAGAAACGATTGGTATTGTAGTTGTAAATTGCCGTAGCTTGTTGGGAAAGAACCAGAGCTCCAAGCCCTAATAGAAAGCACTGAAGCTCAAATAGTTGTAGGTACAGCCAGAAATAAGTTCAGCTGAAATTTTTTCAAACAATCTAACAGTGTTCAGAAAGGATAGATTAAGTACAGTTGGTGGTGAAGTATTTATTGCTGTCATAGGTAGTTTTCCTTGTAGCAAAATTGAAGTAGATAGTTCGTGTGAAATAGTATTGGTAGAGTTTATACCTGACAATCAGACTAAACTATTAATTGGATCATTTTACCGACCCCCTGACTCAGAAGATATAGTTGCTGAACTGTTCAAAGAAAACTTGAGTCTCATTTCAAATAAGTACCCCGCTCATACAATTATAGTCGGTGGTGACTTCAATCTACCCTTGATATGCTGGAAAAATTATACGTTTAAAGCTGGCGGCAGGCATAAAATGTCAACCGAAATTGTACTGAATGCTTTCTCAGAAAATTATTGTGAACAATTAGTTCATGAGCCCATTTGAAGCATAAATGGTTGTGAAAGCATACTTGACCTTTTAGCAACAAATAATCCTGGACAAATAGTGAGTATTGTGACATATACAGGGATTAGTGACCACAAGGCAGTTGCTGCTAGGCTGAGTACCGTAACACCTACAACCATCAAAAAGAAACGCAAAGTATATCTATTTAAAAAAGCTGATAAAAATGGTCTTAATGCCTTTTTAAGAGACAGTCTTCACTCCTTCCAATCTGGTCGTGTAAGTGTAGAAAAGTTGTGGAATGTTTTCAAAGAGACAGTATCGACAGCAATTGAAAGATATACCACATAAATGAATAAGTGACGGTACTGATCCCCCATGGTACACAAAATGGGTCAGATTGTTGTTGCAGAAGCAACAAAAAAAGCAGGCCAAATTTAAAATAATGCAAAATCCCTAAGATTGGCAAAGTTTTGCAGAAGTTCGAAATATAGTGCATACTTCAATGCGAGATGCTTTTAATAATTTCCAAAACGAAATTCTGTCTTGAAATCTGGCAGAAAACCCAAAGAGATTCTGGTCATACATAAAGCACACCAGTGGCAAAGACACAATCAATACCTTCACTGCGCGATAACAATGGTGAAGTCACTGATGACAGTGCCACTAAAGCAGAGTTATTAAACACGGTTTTCTGAAACTCCTTCACCAAAGAAGACGAAATATATATTCCTGAATTCCAATCAAGAACAACTGCCAAGATGAGAAACATAGAAGTAGATATCCTCGGTGTAACAAAACATCTTAAATCACTTAATAAAAGCAAGGCCTCTGGTCCAGATTGTAGAGTATGTAGATAAAATAGCTCCATATTTTGCAATTATATACAACCCCTTGCTCACAGAAATATTCATACCTATAGACTGGAAAATTGCTCAAGTCACACCAATACCCAGAAAAGGAAGTAGGAGTAATCCGCTGAATACAGGCCTGTATCACTAATGTCGATTTGCAGTAGGGTTTTGGAACACATACTGTATTCGAACATTATGAAGTACTTCAAAGAAAACGATTTATTGACATATAGTCAGCACGGATTCAGAAAATATCGTTCTTGTGAAACACAACTAGCACTTTATACTCATGAAGTAACAAGTGCTATCGACAGGGGATGTCAAATTGATTTCTTTAGATTTCCTGAAGGCTTTTGACACCATTCCTCACAAGCGTCTTCTAACCAAACTGCGTGCTTCCGGAGTATCGCCTCAGTTGTGCAACTGGATTCATGATTTCCTGTCAGAAAGGTCACAGTTCATAGTAATAGATGGAAAGTCATCGAGCAAAACAGAAGTAACATCCAGCGTTCCCCAAGGAATGTTATAGGCCCTCTATTGTTCCTGATCTATATTAATAACATAGGAGACAATCTGGGTAGCCGTCTTAGATTGTTTGCAGATGACGCTGTCATTTACAGTCTTGTAAAGTCATCATATGATCAAAATGAATTTCAAAATGATTTAGATAAGATATCTGTATGGTGCGAAAAGTGGCAATTGAAGTTATTCACATAAGTACTAAAAGAAATCAGCTAAATTTCGATTACGCATAAGTCACATAAATCTGAAGGCTGTAAATTCAGCTAAATACTTAGGGATTACAATTACAAATAACCTAAATTGGAACGATCACATAGATAATATTGTGGGTAGAGCAAACCAAAGACTGTGATTCATTGGCAGAGCACTTAGAAGCTGCAACAGGTCTACTAAAGAGACTGCTTACACCACGCTTGTCCACCCTATTCTGGAGTATTGCTGTGTGGTGTGAGATCCGCATCAGGTGGGACTGACAGACGACATCAAAAAAGTACAAAGAAGGGCAGCTCATTCTGTATTATCGCGAAGTAGGGGAGATAGTGCTACAGACATGATACGTGAATTGGAGTGGCAATCATTAAAACAAAGGCGTTTTTCGCTGTGATGGGATCTTCTCATGAAATTTCTTTCACCAGTTTTCTCCTCCAGTTGCGAAAACATTTTGTTACCAGCCACCTACATAGAGAGAAATGATCATCACGATAAAATAAGAGGAATCAGGGCTATCACAGAAAAATTTACGTGCTCGTTTTTCACGCGTGCCATTCAAGAGTGGAACGGTAGAGAGACAGCTTGAAGGTGGTTCATTGAACTCTCTGCCAGGCACTTTATTGTGAATAGCAGAGTAATCACATAGATGTAGATGTAGATGTAGATGTAGATCTGATGGGAACCAGTGTTACCAGTGCGACAAGACTGCTGGCACCTTAAGCCACCAACCAGCAATAATAAAACCGCTGACCAGTGCCCACAGGAAACTACACTACCACTATGTTTTTGACAGTAATTGCAGTCCAAAGTCCAAGTTGGCAAGACTAACCCTTTGTTGAGGCCAGTTTACCTAAGGTTCTGAGCAAGTCACCGTGAAATGCAAGGTACTTGTACTCATATTGATGAGATTTGTCATCTCTTATTTGATATATGTGAGGCTTTTTACATGTCATCGCAATCACACATTTCTGCTGTGAGTGTGCACTTGTAAACCTTGTGCATGAAACTAACTGGGTAGACCATGGGCGACTTTGGGAGTAAATACCAAGCTGTCTGCCCAGGGGTTTTGTCATGACCCCAAGGTAACCCTGGATAGTAGAAGGTATCAACACCTCAAACAACTGTCTCAGCACTAATGTGTGCTTGTGGTGTTGAGGTTTCTGTTTCTGCACTTCATGAGTAAATACCAAGGATAACTATAAAGCATATACGTACATCTCAGACATCAGTGTGTGTCCATTATGGACATGTGATGGATGGAGTAATCCACGGATCTGTGATGTGTCTTGTACTGTGGAGGCATAATGAGAACACTGACCAGGAATGCAATGCAGAACAAGTTTATTAAATCTTCAAGAAACACAAGTCTCCATCATTGAGCACCAGCCTAATGTTGTCATGGCACATTGATACAGCATGAGCTGCTGGCAGGCACATGACATATTGTGAAAACGATGCCCACAGCTGCAGCGCTGTGGTTGTGGAAGACCTTCTGCTGGCGTCTGCAAATTGCATTTGTAGGTTTTAAGGACTTTAATTATGACACTTCATTTTCTGTAAAATCAGCTGTGGTACACCATGATATGCAATAGAGATACACTTAATTTTGTTATTCAGGGACCTGAAGATGGCATTAATGAGATGTCAAAACTGGTTGTCTAAATAAAATAATTTCTCAACACATACTGCTGTTTGGTGATTTTCCTTGGTAAAACTCAGATGACTGACTCCGTGTTCACAGCAGGACAGAAAGTGACCTTCAAAAGGTGTCACGGGTTTTCTATTGACACTGACAAACCTCTGGATAGAAATAACCAACAGTTACAGTCAAACACTTTTTCCTCACACACAATAACCAGTAAATAAACCACATCAAGCAAAAACAAACAAAGTCCAAAACAAGATCTAAAGCTCACTGAATCCAAAGATAGACCACTCCTTGTCCTAGAGTCATTGGCAGTTGATGGTTGCCACAGTATCTTGTGCCATGTCTGTGGATTTTTCCTGAAACTGTGATCCAAATGGACAAAATGAATGTCTTTAATGAAGAAAATGGCATGAATGTGGAAGAGACATGGGGAAGAGAATACTATAACTTATTCTGAGTTCAGAAGTAATGAGGTATATTGAAAAGAAGGACCTTCTCCACAAGATCAGTATTGATTGTGAAAGCACTGGTCTTCCAAAACCAAACTTACACGTTCCTCACTTGAAAGTGTGAACAGCATGCATGAAGGTGATCAGATAGGTTAAAAGTATTTGACTGGGTACAACACCATTTCTTATTAATTAGTGTCCAATAATATGGAATGTCAAACAAAAGCTGTGATGGGATTGAGGATATCTGAGGATATATATCTGCTGTAAAACCAAAGAATGTAAATGCTTTTAGATTGAAGGAGATGGCTCACCAAAAACCAAGTGTTGAGTTGTTGACAGATACCCACAAAAGAAAGAAAACTTGCTAGCTCTTGGAGTTATCTTTTGTATTTTACTCTAGCTCATCAATGGATAACTCTGAAAGCTATCAAGTTTTATTTCTTTTGTGTGTGCCTATCAGTGACTCAACACTTCTGCTTTTCAGCGAATGGTCTCCTTTACATTCTGTGGTTCCACAACAGATATAGATGTCAATGAATTTGGACAGTAGCTTTGTAATGTAGATGATAGTGAATTGTGCTTTAATTGTTTGAGAAACCTACTGCGTATTAACAGACAGAGTTGGGGTACTTCAGCTGGAAATTTTATGAAGAACTCGAAAGGGATTCCAGTAGGCCCATATGCATGCCTCCAATTTTAGTAATTTCACCTATTTCTTAACACCACTGACCATAAAATATAAACCATTCATATTTATAGTGGTCTAAGAATTAATCTGGGAAGTACTCCTGGATTGGCCTTTGTGAAGGAATATTTTAAGATAGAGTTAAGCATTTCTCCTCTTGCTCTGTTATCCTGGACATAAAAGCTGGTGCCACTTACAGCTGCCAATACTTGTGCCAGTGTGGACATCCTCAAAGGGCTGACTGTTGCTGTGATTTCTAATACATTTTCATTATGAGATAAAGAGTGGGATTCCTAGCATTGATACACAGTATGTCATGTCACACACAACTTATAAGATTGTAATGATTCCAGTCAACTATAGGACAATTAAAGTTCCATTCATTCATTCATTCACACATCATGCTCTGTAAGTCCCATCATAAAATAGAGCCTTCAGGGATGTGGAAAAAAAATGGTTCAAATGGCTCTGAGCACTATGGGACTTAACATCTATGGTCATCAGTCCCCTAGAACTTAGAACTACTTAAACCTGACTAACCTAAGGACATCACACAACACCCAGTCATCACGAGGCAGAGAAAATGCCTGTCCCCACCGGGAATCGAACCCGGGAACCTGGGTGCGGGAAGCGAGAACGCTACCGCACGACCATGAGCTGTGGACAGGGATGTGGAACTAGTCAAGTTATTCATTAACAAAAAAAGAAAAAAAACCACTGTTGGCTACTAATGTAAGGTATGCTAACAACAAACTATGACTACTGATAGTCTACCTCAAAATGATAATTATGGGAATTGCTTCTAGATTACTTTATATACTTGAATTAGGAGAAAAACAGCTATTTTGAAGAAAGTTCCTGTACACCTTTTATACTACTCAGCTGCTGTTTTTATCTAAAACTTCAAACAGGGCATTTATACAACTTTGCACAGACCACTATTAGTTGCCTGTGTTTGGTAGAGCAAGGAAATTCCAACTCAAATATCAGAGTATTGCAGAGTTTACATTCTTGTGTCCTAACATTCTGATAAATTATAGGAGTCACTAATGAGTATTCTTTTACTTTGTCTTTAAATATTTGTGGATTTCCAGTTTCCCACCTAATGTCCACTGACAGTTAGATGCAGTCAATAAACTTTATTATTTGGTTATTACAGTAGTACCAGATCGTTGGCATCCAGGTGTAGTGAGGCAGGAAAAAAAGAAGATTAATACTTAGCATTCCATTAACAATGAGGTCATTAGACCCAAAGACTGAGCAGTGATAAGACAATGATGAGAAAAAAAGTTGACTATGCCCTTTTAAAGGGGAGCATCCCGCTGACAGCCTCAAACACTTATGGAAAGTATATAAAATCTAATTTTGGATTACTGGATGGAGACTTGAATGGTGTTCTCCACAAATCACAGTCATACAGTGAAAATTCCAGGATGAAATAACAGCAGTACTATGAAAAGGATAGATTGGTACACATCATATAGCTGAGAAGTTGAGTCACACATAGACACAATGAAAAGACTGCTTACGTTTTAGCTGAAAGCTCTTCTGTAGTGGGACTGAGTTGTAACTGCACCTAATGGGAGAAGCAGTCTGGTGGTGGGGATAAGGATGAAGCCTAGGCCGGTGAAAGGAGGGGGTGGGGGAAGGTAGTGCTGTTTATGGAGGTGTGTAGGGATATGGGGGGACAGGGTCGGCCTGCTAGGTGCAGTTGGGAGGTTTGGGGGGTGGAGGGTGGAAAAGGGAGAGGAGGGGAAAAGGACTAGAGGATGCATTGGTGGAATAGAAGATTTTGTTGTGCTGGAGTGGAAGCAGTGAAGGGGATAGGTAAATGGAGAACAGGGACTATTGAAGGCTGAGGCTATGGGGATTACAGGAATGTAGGATGTACTGTGGAGAGAGTTCCCACCTGCACAACTCAAGAAAGCTAGTGTTGGTAGGAAGAATCAAGATGGTGCAGGCTGTGAAACAGTCATTGGAGGAAAGCATGTTGTGTTGGACATCATGTTGAGCAACTGGACAATTCAGCTGCCTCTTGGCCACAGTTTGTCAATGTCCATTCATGCAGCAAGGAAGACAGCTAGTTAGTCATCAAGCCCCCGTTGAAAGCACCACAATAGTTGCAGCTTAATTTGTATATAACATGACTGCTTTCACAGGTAGTCCTGGCTTTGATGGGATAGGAGATGCCTGTGACCAAACTGAAATAGGTGGTGGTGGGAGGATGTAAGGGACAGGTCTTGCATCTAAGTTAGTTGTAGAGATATGAACATGAGGCAAGAGGTTAGGGGCAGAGATGGAGTAGGATATCTCATAGGTTTAGTGAGTGGCAGAATACCACTGTGGGAGGGAGGAGTGGGAAGAATAGTGGATAGGATATTTCTCATCTCAGAGCGTGACTAGGGGTGGTCAAAATCCTGGTGGAGACCTCCAGACTTTGGTGTTACTGAGTCACGAGTGCTCCTTTGTAGCCAGATAGTGAGTATGTGAGTGGTGACAGGTGACTGGAGAGGCAAGGCTTGGGAGATTGGTTTTGTACTAGGTAGGGTGGGTAATTTTGGTCTGTGAAGGCCTCAATAAGATCCTTGGTATATTTGGAGGGTAACTGCAGATGCAATGGCCATGGGTGTATGGAAGGGACTTCTTGGTACAGAATGGGCGGCAGTTGTCAAAATGGGGTTTTGCTTGTGGTTGGTAGATTTGATATGGATGAAGGGACTGCTGTAACCATCCTTTAGGTAGAGGTCAACACTGAGGTAGGTGGATTGCTGGGTTAAGAAGGACTATGTGAAGCGATGGGGGAGAAGGTTCTGGAGGAATGTGGATAGTGTGTCGTCACCCTCAGTCCAGACCACATAGATGTCATCAGTCAATCTGAACCAGGTGAGGAGTTTGGGATTCTGGGTTGTAGAAAGGACTGCTCTTGATGGCTCTTGAATAGGTTGAAATGGGATGGTGCCCATTGATGTACCATGCATTTTTTGTAGGTGATGTCTTCAAAGAAGAAGAAGTAGTTGGGGGCAAATATATAGTTGATTATTGTGACCAAGGAGGAGGTTGTAGGTTTGTAGTCAGACAGATATTGGAAAGACTGTGTTCAGTAGCAGCAAGGCCATGAACATCAGGGATATTAATGTAAAGGAAGGTGGCATCAAAAGTGACAAGCATGGTGTGGAACCATGTTGAGTCGATGGAGGAAATAGTTGGTGTTTTTTACATAGGAGGGTAGGTTACAGGTAATAGGCTGGAGGTGTTGGTCCCCAAGAGCAGGGATTAACTCAGTGGGGGCACAGTACCCAGCCACAATGGGATGTCCTGTGTGGTTGGATGTATGGACTATAGGAAGCATGTAGAAGGTAGGAATGTGAGGAGGAGAGAGGGATGTTCTAGGATGGATTAAGGATTTGAGAAGGACTCAAGATCCTGTAGGATTTCTGGAATGGGTTCACTGTGGCAGATTTGTAGGCAGACAAATCTGACAGCTAGCAGAGTCCCTCCACCAGGTAATCTGTGCAGCATAACCACAGGGAAGGCCATAAGGTCGAGATCCATTTTTAGGTGGTAGATTGCTATTCTTTCTGTGAATGTTAGGTTGTTTTCCATGTTGAGGGAGTTGGGGAATGATAGGGAAGGAAGGTTTGAGGTTAAGAAATTATGGAATCTGATTAGGGCACAGTGAGGGTGGATCATGGTTTGGCGGAGGAGAGAAATGAGTCAGGCTTGGTTTAGTATTGGTTTTGTGTTGAGTCTGTTTTGTAAGGTTGGTGGTTCTTCTTCCAGTCCCTACAGTGGCAATACTTTCTCGCCAACAATGCTACCAGTCAGACTCATCCCAAAACCAATATTGCACCCTCCCTGACTCCGTTTACTCCTCCATCCAAACATGATCCACCCTCATGGCAACTTAATCAACCCCCCACGCCTCACTGGTTAACATTCCAGAATTTCTTAACCTGAAACCTTGCCTCACCATCATGGAAATAAACCTTACATCCGCAGAAGGAATTATGATCCACCATATAGAAGCTGATCCCAGCACTATAATCGTACCTGCCAACAAAGGCTCCATCACTGTGGTTTTGAACTGTAGGGGTTACCTGGTGGAGGGTCTTGACAGATGTCAGATGTGTCCACCTACAAACCCTGCCACAGTGACCCCATTCCAGAAATCCAACAGGTTCTCCAGTCCTTCCTTAAATCTTTTTACCACACATTGCCCTACACATCACTGATGATGCCACCTCCCTCTACACTAACATTCCCAGTGCCCATGACCTTGCCACTAGTGAATGCTATCTTTCCAATGCCTGACTGACTCCAAAGCTATAACTTCCTTCTTGGTCACCATGGCCATCAATAGCCTTGCTCAGTATTACTTTTCCTGAACCCCGTCACTTGGTTCAGATTCATTAATGACATTTTTGAGAATGAAGAATATCAATCCCACTATCCTTCCCACTCTTCCCATTGTGGTATTCGGCAATGTACCAAACCTATGCAGTATCCTTGTCCATCCTTGTTCTTCTCCTGGCCCCAATCTCTGGCCTCATGGATCATATCCCCACAGTTGACCTAGAAGCAAGACGAGTCCCATACTTTCACACACCACCACCTAATACAGTCTGGACACAGGCATTTCCTAACCCACTGAAGCCAAGGCTATCTGTGAAAGCAGTCATATGATCTACAAACTAAGCTGCAACCGCTGTGCTGCTTTCTATGTAGGCATAATGTCTAACAAGCTTTCTATCTGCATGAAAAGCCACCAACAGACTGTGGCCAAGAGACTACCCAGTTGCTGAACATGCTGCCCAACACAATGTGCTTCACTTCAACTTCAGTGACTCCTTCACAATCTGCACCGTCTTGTTTCTTTCTGCCAACACCAGCCTTTATGAAATGCACAGGTGGGAACTCTACCTGCAGTATAGCATTCCTTCCTGTAATCCTCCCCACCCTGCCTCAACTTTCACCAGCCCTGTTCTCCATATCCCCATCCCTGCTCCCACTACAGCAAAATGCAGAAATTTATTCGATCAGTGCACCCACTAGTCCTTTTCCCATCATCTACTTTTCCACTCCTCCTGACCCCACCCCCTCGTGCCCCCACCTAAACCTCTTGCCTGTAATTCGCAGCCCTTCCTGCTCCACCACATCCTTACATCCTCTCATAAGCAGCACTACATCTTCCCCCATATTATCCTGATCCCCCCCCCCCCATTTTTCCCACACCCTGCCTCCTCCTTATCCCCACCACCAGATTGTTGCTCCCTTCAGGTGCAGTTACAAAATAGTCGAGCCACAGTGGCCAGAGACAGTGGTCGTGCATGTGTGTGTGTGTGTGTGTGTGTGTGTGTGTGTGTGTGTGTGTGTGTGTGTGTACAGCGAATGCTTTCATGACCAGATGAGTGGGGACGGGCAAGGGACAGTAGTGTACAGGTGGGAAAAGAGATGAATGCTGTCTGGTGGAGTAAGCACGGTTGAGAAGCCAAGAGGCGCAGCATTAGGAGGTTGTGGGGTTGGAAGGTGGGCAGAAAGGAATGAAAAACAAGAGGAGCAGGGAAAGATGGGCAGATGCATTGGCAGAGGGTTGCAAATAAACAGTGTGGGAGATGAGAATGGGAAAGAGATGATAGGGCAGAGTGGGTGGAAACTGTTGTGTGGAGGGTGTTGGGACAGCATGTTTTGATAGGTTGAGGCCAGGATAATTACAGGAGTAGAGAATGTGTTGTAAGGATAAGTTATGTCTCCACATTTCAGGAAAGCTGGTGGTGGAGGGAAGGGTCCAGATGGCTCAGGTAACAAAGCAGCCATTGAAATCAAGTGTGCTGTGTACAGCTGCATGTTGTTCCACAGTTTGGTCTACTTTGCTCTTGGCCACAGTTTGGTGGTAGCCGTTCATCCTGGTGGACAGTTAGTTGGTAGTCATACCAGTAGAAAAAGCTGTGCAATGATTGCAGCAATACAGACAACAGTGATATCTTTGGGATAAGGAAGCTCTTATCCTTTCCTGTGACTGCTGAAGCACTCCCCCGCAAGGCATGGACCCAAATTTTATGTGGCTTTAGGTGCCAAGCTGAAGGGCATGTGACTAAATACTGCCGCAACTAATCAAAGTGTGTCAAGTGCACCGGCGAGCACGACACCCGCGCCTGTGACGGACAGTGAGACGAGGTGTCAACTTGTGCTTGCTGCGGCGGCCCACATATTGCAAACTGGCTTGGCTGTCCGGCCTTTTCCAGTGATGGCTGAACTGGAGACAAGGCATAGACCAAGGAGAAATGACTGACAGCATCATAAGTGCCGCCGAACAAAGACGCAACTGCGAGGTGAGAAGACAGCTATCACAGTGATCAGGATGATCAAGGGTAGCGACTACATCATCCGCTACACAATGGAGACTGAACTGCAGCCTTCACTGAGCCAGTCAGCACAGCCAATGAAGGAGGAGTAATGCCACTATGTGACCATACATCTCCGAGCATTTGGCTACGGCGATCGACTACCAGACACTGATGGGTGACCTAGGCCTTCCCCAGTGCCCAGGCACCATTGATGAAGCATGACAGGTGGCTCTCATGGCTTAAACTGCAGCACACTGTGCTGCCGTACGGTAATGGACTGATCTCTTACAACTAACATATGGCTTGACATGGTATCCTCTTGCATATACCCGCTGTTAACTTAACTCATCCTTGCATGACCTGTCTCAGTCTGCAAGATTCTGCTACTGCTCTTACTACCCAAGCCTAACTATCACAGAGATTTTTTCCCTTGTCACTTGCCCTGGCACTTTTTTTTCTCTGTCCTTGAAAACACTACCCTTTATTCAATTTTTGACCCAATCTAGCTCCATAAGGGCGCGTATTAATGGTTAACCTTAACCAGATGTACACAAACATTGCAGTACCCACATCCTGTGAGACCTCACTTTAGTGAACACTAACCCTTATGCTGAAACATGGACTATGAGGAAAAAAAGACAGAGAAAGGCTGGAGGCTTTTGAAATCTGGACATGGCGGAAGATGTAAAGAATAAGTTGGATGGACAGAGTAAAAAATGAAGAGTTACTGAGAAGAGTGGGAGAGAAAAGACAGTTACTAGATGTAATAAAGAGAAGAAAAAGAAATTGGATTGGGTATATATTAAGAAAGAATGACGGACTGATAAAAACAGTTTTAGAAGGTTACGTAGAAGGGAAAAGGAAGCGAGGAAGGAAGAGATTCCAGATACTGGATGACATGATGGACGGTACAACATACAGCAGCCTTAAGAAGGAAGCAATGGATCGCAGAAAATGGAGAGGCAAAGGACCTGCTAATACAGCAGATAACTGATGATGATGATGCAGAGATGGCAGTAGACCTTTTGTGTTGGCCATCATGCCAGTGTGGGTGTGGAGGGGCACCCCCTCAAAAAAAAAAAAAAAAAAACATGTGACAGGACTGGAATAGAAAGTGCTGGGTGGGTGAATTGGGCAGGTTTTGCACCTGGGTCTTCCACAGGGATATGATCCTTGTGGCAGGGGGTTGGGATTGGAATAGACTAGGATGTTGAGGAGGTTGGGTGGGCAATGAAACACCACTTTAGGAGGAATAGGAAATATCTCTCATTTCATGGTATGATAATTGGTAATCAAAGTCCGGGCAAAGGATGTTGTTCAGTTGTTCCAGCACAGAGTGACACTAGGCAATGAAGGGGAGACTCCTTTGCAGCTGGTTCTTGGGAGTGATGGGAGGATTGGGGGTGTGAGGGGAAATGGCACAGGAGATCTGTTTGTGCACTGGGTCTAGGAGATAGTGTCTGCCTGTGAAAGTCTTGATGATACCCTCAGCATATTGAGCAAGGGAGTTTTGTCACTGCAAATGCACTGACCCTGGGTGGCCAGGCTGTATGGGAGGGATTTTTTGGTGTGAAAGGGGTGACAGCCATTAAAATTCAGGTACTGTTGATGGTTGGTTGTTTAATGCAGACAGAGGTGGGGGTGAAACTATCAGACAGGAGGAGGTCAACATCTACAAAGGTGACATGCTGGGTTGAGGAGGACCATGTGAAGTGGATGGGGGAGAAGGTGTTGAGGCTGTGAAGGAACGAAGATTGGATGTCTTGGCCCTGAGTCCAGATCATGAAGATATTGTCAATGAACCTAAACCAGACCAGGGGTTTGGTGTATTGGGAGACTAAGAAGGTCTCCTCTAGATGTCACATAAAAAGGTTGGCATAGGAGGGTGCCCATGGCTGTGCCGTGGATTTGTGTGTATACCTTCCCTTCAAATGGGAAGTAGTTGTGGATTAGGATAAAGTTACAAAGGTGCATGAGGAATGAGGTAGTGGGTTTGGAATTATGCGAGAACATGACTTGCACCCTGGTAGCCAACACATTACGGCAAAACAACTCTCAATATATTTAGGAAGATGGTCAACCCTGTCACATTTGCTTTCTCTAGTTGGCTTTGGTACGATTCGTCTTCATTTTGTGGGCTGATGCTCCTCATATTTATCAGACCTGCTGACATATTGCTGTGTCACACATGGAGAAATTTCTTTCGACAGTTCCAGTGAGTCTACAATATTTGAAGCCTTTACCAAGCTGTGGGCCAAGTGAATTCTGAAGTTAATGGGAGACATCCACTTTTGTTTCGGTATCCCTTCTTTTTGACTACATGTTTTGTACATAATCCATGAATTAATTATGGCTAAATCAGTTAAGTGGTTGAATATTCTGACAGTCCACTTTTTCGTCCTGCTGCCTGGTCTATGGTATGCCATGCATCTATCACAAAGATCAATGCCATCCATATTGCGATTATAACTTTGGATGATGGCTGGTTGTTTGACACTAACCTTTGCTTTTTCTGTATTAATACCACTGTTTGTAGGTACGCTCTGATTCACTCCCTGTGCACAAGGATAACAAAGTGACAGATTTATTGTCCTTCCATTTGAGGGCACAAACTTCCTGGTCCTCCCTTATGTACTCATCCCATAGCCCCCACTGTAGCTCCTGATCTCTCTTGAACTTAGAAGCTTCTCCTTTTATTCAGTTGGCCATCACAGTGCCTGTGTGAAATATATTCTTGTCCAGTAAAAGCTGAACAGCTTTTGAACTGGTGAAAAATCTGTCACTGTAAATTACATTATTGTATTCACTGGGTACTGTTCTAGCCAGTGCTTTGAGTGTACCCACTCCAAGGCCATGTTCTTTCTGATCACTTTCAGGAATCGTTCCTTTGCTAGTGCATATAGCAAAATCAAGGAAAAGTCCATCTGATGACAGCAAAACAAAAATTTTGAGGCCAATTGGATTAGGTTTGGAAGATACATATGTCCACATTTTACACCTCCCCATGAATGGAATCATCTGTTCATCCACAGACAGGTGTTGAGACCTGGATAAACTAATACATTTATTTCTAAATGCGTAAAATGGTTCAAATGGCTCTGAGCACTATGGGACTTAACTTCTGAGGTCATCAGTCCCCTAGAACTTAGAACTACTTAAACCTAGCTAACCTAAGGACATCACACACATCCATTCAAACCTGTGACCGCAGCGGTTGCACGGTTCCAGACAGTAGCGCCTAGAACCGCTCAGCCATTCCAGTTGGCTTTCTAAAAGCATCAATTACAGGTCTAACCTTCCAGAGTTTGTCATTTGCGTCATGATCTTCCAAATTATTTACAAAATGCAGATTATTCCATGATTTGCAGTATCCATCTCTTGTCATGGTTGATGATACAAGTGGAATATCAAGTTGCATATTCCAGTAAAGTCTTGCCTGGGACAATCTCAATGTACCCATCAATATCTCAATGCTGACAAGGAATAAAATTTCATTAGTATCTGTATCAAGATTTTTTGAGTTCTTGTGCTAATGATATAAATTAGTTTGTCCTGCAACATTTCTCCAGAAATTTTTATCGATGTACTCAAAGAAAAACTATGAAGGGTTTCTCAGTTCACCATCTGTCTGTTCTTCAAAGTTTTCATCAGAAGGCTGTCAATTACACATCCTGCAAACAAATAGTACCATTGAAAAATACTGATCTAAATCATGTCAGATGGCCCACAGAACTACACCAATGTATTGCTTACTTAGATAGCCTAAAGCTTAGTGGACAACAGTGAGCAGATGAAGCTGATGTTCCAAGATTGTGGTTGTCATTGTCAGATGCAGATGCCTCTAAAATAACATCCACATTGCATGCTTCAACTGCAAGCACATCATTTCATTGAGGTGAAGTTGGAAGTTCATCAACAGAATCCTCATCTTCATCTGACAAGGAACTCAAGTCATTCGTCTCAAGTAGTTTTATAATTTCAGCATCTGTCAGAGAACTGAAAATTATATAAAGTGAAGGTAACTGTGGAAGTAATTGAATAAAGAAATGAAAGTGAACCTAATAAAAAAAATTAAAAATTTTAGAGTTTCTACCAATATTAGAACCCAGGATCTATGGATTACTAATCCAGCATGCTACCCATTACACCTGCACTGTATTAACTCCTATATTCCAGTATTAGTAGCTAATCTATCAGACTTTAATTTAGATTACATTTTAAATTACGATTTCGCAATGAGATCAGTCTTAGCGTTAGTACCACTACATTCTGTGAGCTAGGACTTGATGTACACAAATGTGTACTTCAAATTCAACAGTCGATGTTTGTAAAACTATGAACCTATCGTTTTAATTGCATGCACATATCACTTCATTGATGATATGTCTTGTTAAGACATGATGAAAACAGTAATATAACTCAAAATCGATTATTGAAACTGAATTTACCTTTCTCACATGCCGCAGACGATGCCATCCTTCAGATCGGAAGTTTCAGGATGTGAGAAAACCTGCCAAAACTGACTTGCACGTGACCTAGTGGCAAATACAGAAACCACATGATGTGCAAATCAGGTCTCAATTTGGAAAAACAACACTTGGCAGGATGACACTACAAAGACCTGATGTAGACATATGTGTATGTCGAGACTGAAGAGGATAGGGGGATGGCATCAACAGTGATGAGTAGCAATCTAGGTGGTAAAGGGGTGGCAATGGTGGAGAGATGGTGAAGGAAGTGGTTGGTGTCTTTGACATGGGAGGCTAGATTACAGGCAGATGGTTGGAGGTGTCGGTCAATGAGGTCTGAATAACCAGCCAGCATTTTTGTGCCCCCACTGAAAGAATTTCAGCCCTTATTGACAAACATCTCCAACCAGTTGCCCTTAATCTACCTTTCCACATCAAAGACACTAACCACTTCCTTCACCGACTCTCCACCATCGCCATCCCCTTTACCTCTTGGATCCCTACTCGTCTCTGTTGATGCCACCTCCAAGTACATCAACTTCCCTCATACCCATGGCCTTACTAATAATGAACACTACCTTTTCCAGCATCCTTCAGACTCCAAACACTACTTACAGTCCCTTCCCCTTCCCCACCATGTCCAGATTGCTGCTTCCTTCCCACGTGATGGTTGCATTCTGGTAGGTGCATCCTGAGATGCTGAAGTTGGTGATCATGTGTGCATGAGGTGTGGTTGCTTGTGTGGGTGAATGTTGTGTGTCTCTCTTTTACTGATGAAGACTGTGGGCAAAAGCTTTATGTAACTGTCTCTTAATTGTGCCTGTCTGCAACTTGACATGTCTTCTTTACAGTAAGTAACAATCAGTCTTTTTGACATTGATGACATTCCTACATGGAGTTTCCATAGTTTGATTGTATTACAAAAAAAGCAGTTTTTCCTTTCTACTGGGAAGTTAGATATTTCATTAAAATCCTTCATTAACTGTTAGGTAATATGTATGAAATTGTCATGATGTTATTGATTTATGAACATTCTGAATTTGGTGTTTTAAGTAATTCTATGTATTTACCAAAGTACTGAAGATATGAAGTTAAAATTAACACAATCCTTGGCTATTAGCACTACTGACTGTCATGCAAAGTTTCATTCCATTTTATGCTAGGGAAAGGGATAATTTAATATATAATAATGTACTTAATATCTCATTGCCTGTGAGGCTGTTACACCCCTCAGCTAAAGTTGCAGACTATCTCAGGTGGGAAAACACTTGTCACAATTAAGCCATGACTGATATTATTTATGCAGCTAACTTCTGTCTGATTCTATGTTGGCAATTTTCAGCACTATGCCACAGCACTTTTGAAACACGAGTGAAAATAGATAACATTTATCCAGTTCTGAATGTATTCCACATATTACAGGAAGCTGAAGTTTCTGTTGACAGTATTACCTTGACTGTAACAGTAAGAAGCAGGTTCAAATAATGAACATTCTATTACTATTACTCTGTATCAACAATAATGTTTTAAAAATAAAATAAATTGTTTGTTGTTATGTACAGACAAGATCCATCAATGGTTGCTTTTCTACTACAAATTTCAGTGCATGTCATTACAGAAGCAAAACTGAGGTTATTAAATCCCCACTTAAGCTCATTTTGTAATTGTTTACTCTTATCTTTCAGCTATGCAGCGCAGAGATGTTACATGTTTGCTGAGTAATGGAACAGAAGTTAATGGCTTGTGCAATGAATCAGAAAAACCTCCAGTAAGACAAGAGTGCTATAATGATAAGTGTAAAGGAACATGGAAAGTGGGAGAGTGGTCTGAAGTAAGTATTTTGCATATTTAATGAAAAAAATTACATGCTACATACTTGTAGGACTTGCAGCTCTTTCTTCATTATGTCATTGGTTACTTTTATCAGTAGAACAGGAGGAGTCTTGTTCACAGTCTTAAAAAATAGAGTGAAGCAGGGCAACATTATAATAATTACTGCTCCAGTGAACTAAGACAACTATGATGAAAAGGATTTTGCTACTACGTAACGTTCATCAAGATAGGAGTTCAGGAGCTGTAGGAAGAGATAGGCACAAAAAACAGTGCCATAAGTGTTGGATAATATCTAATGGTTGTCTTAGATAAAGAAAGACATGTGGTGCTGTCAAGGAATATGAATGAAGTGAGCCAAGTGCTGATAGCTTGGGTACCAGATACTAGTCTGGCAAAAACTGTATAATACAATATGAGTAGTGATGTGGATGTGTTCGGTATTGCACTTTAAATACAAATTTGAGTTTCAGTCAGTTTCTGCACTAAGAGGATCTGCCTTTTATGATTTAAAACACAAGAAGAGTAGTATGGGAATCTAGGAATGTATCTTACTGGTACTGTACTGTACCTTAAGTTAAATTAGACCTGAAGATACAAATCACCTGTTGAGTGCTGAAGGAGAAAATACAATAGATGTACATTATCAGACAGTAGGTACACTTATCATTTGCCCTGGCATCTTTAGATGAAATGTAAAATGTACTAAATGGTGCGAAGTGCCAATATTCTCCAATCCATTCTTACACAAATTGGGCTTGATGGGGTACTGCATTGTTTTGCTGAAGATACAGTTCATCTGGGAAAAAGGGACAGAAGGAAGAGTTTTAAAGTCCCATCAACATTGAGGACATTACTGGTGGAGCTGAAGCTCAGATTGTTTCAACGATGGGATAGGAAATCATCCATGCCCTTTTGAAAGGAACCCACATTAAATACCTCACCATTCACTACAGAGTGGACAATAGTAATCAAATTCTATGATGCTTGAAGAGTTAGGTCTTTAAATTCAGTATACATTTTCCTACATGATTCCTTGTTGTTAATCTCTTTCACTGGTCTTGATGTTTCCTCTTGCCCATTTCCCCAAACTGAAATTTCCTGAAATCACTTCTTAAAAAGTTGTACATATTGAAGTAACAATCACATAATTGTGTTTAAATATTACATTATGATTTAGTATAATTGTCAGTAAGCAGTTAAATTCATATAAACATCACTACACATGCAAAATAATATTAAATACAGTAACCTGTTATACATCTATATAATTCACACTCTACACACTTTGTATACCACTAGCATTTACTTACTGTTAAACAGAAAATGTCTGCACAGACAGTAACATAAAAATGTACCAGAAGCAGTAATTTTCCTGTATAGAAACCAGTTTTTTGTATGCTTTTCTATCTTTAGGACACAGAGTGCCATTTGGTAATGTTAGCCAATCATGCTGGGTTTCTCAGTATTCCGTAGATCTATGTTTACATTAAGTTTAGAAACATGTTTCAGTTCACAACACTGTTTCCGACCAATTCCGCAACATGTTTCCAACTATGTTCATCGTTCACAATCCCATTCACGCTAGTGACAAACATTTCTGCATGTTTCTTCATATCATCTACACACGGATTGTGACAGCAGATGTTTCACTTTGTACACTACATTGTGTCCAGTGGTGAGGCTGAATTAATGATGTGTGGTGTTGCATTAGCAATACTTTATAATATAGGTATTTGAAGACAAATGTCCAGTCACCATATTGGACAAAAATGTACAATAGAGTGTTGGTGGGAATGGTAGGCTGCATAAGCTGAATGTGGAAGATGCCACTTCTCTTTGTAACTTCACTATGATGTCACAGCCCAATTTTAAAACTCTAAGTGCTTGATACAGCTTATTTTTAACACAAATTTTAAAAAAATCAACTCCTGTGAAGTAGGGATTTGGTGTTAGTCTTATGTATTTGGCAGTAAGAGAATTCTTCCAAAGAATCTCAATAGAATTATGTTATGTAAAGACAAATGGGAAAATGTTTTATTTCATATTGAAACTTTTATGATATGTTAATATATCATATCAAATCATATTTATCATCAACACCTATCACCTCTTCTACAGCAGTTTCACAATTGGCACTAATAAATGTGATGCGGGAATCTGTTGTCAAACCCCTGCTCTATCCAAGCTCACTGATGATTCCTTCTTTCTCTTATATAATTTCATTTCTGCCACAAAGAGAATGTGTCTATATCATGTCAGCAGAGACCTCAATTTCTTTGCTACATCACTGTTGCTGGTATTAAGCGCTGTGCTGATTTTTTGGATGGAGTCTTGTTTGAGCTCAGGAGTTCCATACTTTGCACTTCACTCACTCCACTGACATTCATCTGCAACAGAGTGTGAGAAGAGCATGTATCTTTCATTTTGCAACAACAACAGATATTTGAACTTACCACAAACTGTGAACTTACCACACACTTTGAGGCAACCACACACTGTGAAACAACACATTTACTGCAGTCCACTACAGGAAGTAAGTCATAAAAAAATGAACACTAGCACTACAGATGAGCATTTAGCAGTCACAGGCCACAATCAATGATTCCTTTGATCTGTATTGTCACAGCCATGGATAGCTGTTTTCATGTTTAATGAAGCAGTAGCTGCAAACAACATTGTGAGCATTGTTGCAAAACATTTTTCAAATTCAGTGTAAATGCCACTTGACACTGTTTGGAGGACCAGAAATTATAAAACATTTTCTTTCATTTCTGAATCATGTACTTTATTCATGCTCTTTAGATCCAGAGACAGCTTGTTGTAAACAATTCAACTAGCATTTACAAGATATCTTTTACTTGTATCCTTTCTGCTTTCTGTGTGATGGTCATTCATTTTCCTTACACTTTGGTGGTGCACATCCCTGTTTAACGATGTAATGCAGTTGTAACTTGAGTTGTTAAATCATTTATATTGAGTGTACTGTCAATGCACTAAGTTCCCTATATTTATACCTGTAAGGTTGTCTTGAGTGGATTCCAATGACACAGCTGGTGGTTTTCTTCTTAACTGTTATTTGTGTGAATACTGGCAACACAGTCACATATCATAATACAAAAGACAAGTGTGTGAAGTCAAATCTATAGTAGACTTCAGTGACATATCCTCATTAGATGTACCTTAGAGCTTATTTTTACCACATTGTTTTCAAAGTGTTTCCCATGTTATGTGTTACCCAACCACAACACCAAAGAATTTGTTGCTTTGTATTTTATTTATAAAGTACAAGTCTAGCCAGGAATTAATTTTCTGATCTGGAGTGTTTTATTACCTGCATCGGCATATACAGGGTGAATCACCTAAAACTTGCACTGCAAATATTGGGGAAACGGAAATGTCTATTGATGTGCAATTTCCACAGAATGAATTGATGCTCATGGGCTCATATTGATGATAATGACAATGATGATTATGATGATGATGATGATGATGATTGGTTTGTGGGGTGCTCAACTGTGTGGTCACAGCACCCATACAAAGTCCCAATTCTTTCACAGTCCAATCTAGCCACTGTCACAAATGATGATGATGATGATGATGATGAAATGATAAAACATCTAGTCCCCAGGCAGAGAAAATCCACAACTCAGCCAGGAATCGAACCCGGTACCCTGTTATCCAGAGGTAGCAGTGCTAGCCACTAGACTTCGAGCTGCAGACATTGGCTCATATTATTAGCCAATAAACAGATCTTTCCTTCTCATCTCGTCCAGTAAGTTTCCACTGACCCGGGGTTCTGGGTGACTTTTCTCAACTGTACCCCTTTCTCTAAACCTCTCCAGTCCTCTTTTTTCCTTCCCCTTCAACTCTTTTGCCAGAAGAAGGAGCCACTGGCCCCAAAAGCTTGTAAAAGTTAAACCTTTTTGTGAGTGTATGTTCTCCTGCCACTGCTTGATGAGTAGGTCTTCTATCTATCTATTTACATTATATGGTCAATAATGGGTTATTTTTGTTGTTATAGATTGTAATAATACTTAGGAAGTGTATTTTTTGTGCAAACATACACATTTTGAAATGGAACAATGCCTATGGACATTAACAAACTGAAAGTAGAGTAAATTAGAATGTCAGTGCTGTATGTTGCAGGATACTATTGTGTGTCATTAATGAGGTATCACATCTTGAAAAGTTCTCACACATACACTTCTACAATACCAGTGGTAGCACACACTAAAAAACAACACAAGTGTATACACTAGCTGTGTGGATTCTGACCAGTAATGAGATGACCGACCATCACAGGTTGTGTTCAAGGTGACCACCAGCAGTAGGAATACACGCTTCCAGTCTGGTATGGAACAAGTGCTGTAAGTGTGTTTGCTTTTCAGTTGAGATGTCAGAGCAGGCTGCAGTAATAAGTCATTCCGTATCATCAGGTGTAGTTGACATGTCCTTGTTGGCAGCATCTTTCAGTTTTCTGCACAGAAAAGTCTACATGTGTCAAACCCGGGGGATTGCCTGACCAAGGTACAAGTCCAAAGATTTGAAAACAGTTTGTGAAGACATGCTGTAGCATTTCTCGCCCTAGGAGCTGGACAGCCTTCATGTTTGTACCACAGGTTCCTCCTAGTCTGCAGAGGAATGTGTTCAGTATCCAACATCACAAGTTTACACTCCATGGACTCTGGAATTCCACCTGATGAAGCCAACGGGGATTGTTAATGTGCCAATAGGGCATATATTGGAGGTTTACCTGCCCATGATTGGTAAATGTGGCTTTGTCACTAAACAAGATACGTGTTACATCTGGAGTATCCTGTCTTAATGCCCATGTATGTAAGTTAATACCATTTTCATAATCATTTCCACGCAGCTCTTGATGGAGAGAGATGTGATAGGGGTGGAACCTATGTCGATGGGGAATACATAAGGACACTTGCCTGACTCATGCCACTTCTTCATGTGATTGTGCAGGAGCTAATGTGAGGATCAACTGCAACAGCAGTGAGGACATTAGTTTCCCCCCTCTTCTGTCATCACTTGTTTCCTCTTATTTTGTCATCTAGGTGTTACACTATCACTTTCAAGTAACTGGTTGAAACAAATGCATTCTTCCTGGATGCTCCAGACACGATGAGCATGTCGGCTTCTTCTGCATTGGTAAAGCCCATCATCCACTCACAACATACTGCATGGACTAACTCGCACTCTAGTTGATTAGTAATCATGACCTTTGCTTGGTCTGTCACACAGTCACTGACTAACAAGTCACAGTGCATACAAGCACACTGTAAGAAAACATAAGAACATCATACCTAGCAATTACACAGCATGGAAACTTTTCAAAATATCTCATAAATTACTCACACTAGAATCCTGCAACAAACACCACTGATATTATAATTCACCCTACTTTTAGTTTGTTCCATTTAAAAAGTGTACGTTTGCACAAAAATACACCTTGTAAGTATTATTACAATCATATTATTGGCTACCCATTCAAGCCCCTGACTACCAATCCATTCTGTGAAAACTGCACATCGGTAGCACTTTCCATTTCCGCAATATTTTGGTGCAAGTTTTTGGTGATTCACCACGCATATTATCTTATGCTTTTTATAAACATAGAAAACATAACAGGTCTGCTAAACAGACTGCTTTCATTATGCTTGTCTGTCATCTTCAGGCTATTGCAGTGTGGCGTGGGATCCACAGCAGATAGGATTGATGGAAGACATTGAAAAAGTTCAAAGAAGGGCATCTTGCCACAAAATAGGGAAAAGTGTGCTACATATATGATACACAAATTGGATGGCAGGTTCTTTTTGCTGTGGCAGGATCTTCTCATGGAATTCCAATCACCAACTTATTTTTCAGAATGTGAAAATACAGGGTGTACATAAAGCCCGGGTACACATTCAATTATTTATCACACAAGAACCAAACATTGTACAGGTATCATACATATGTCATTTTGAAGAGAAACCCTGAAAGTTTTTTTTTTTTTTTTTTTTTTTTTTTCATGTATACTGCCACAGCATAGTTTGGTAATTTGCCGATAGTCAGCTCTATTCGCAAACATGGCGGCCATGCTACAGAAGGGCACAGCTGTTTCACAAAATGGCCTCCTTGATCACAAGATCTCACTCCGTGTGAAATTTTTCTGTGGGCTCACATTAAAGATTTGATGTATGTACCGCCTCTACCACATAATGTAGCAGAGCTCCGGGAGAGAACAAGAGAAGCAACTGCCACAATTGACAATGCCATGCAGGGATGGGTATGACAAGAATTTGATTGCCATATAGATGTCTGCCGGGTCACTCATGGTTTGCATATTGAATTTTTTGTAAAAAACTTTAAGAATTTTTCTTCAAAATGCAGTATATATGACATATGTACAATGTTTAGTTCCTGTGCAATAAATAATTGAAAGTGTTCCCAGACTTTACGTACACCATGTATTGTGTTGGCACCCCTCTACAAAGATGTAAATGATCATCATAATAAAATAAGATAAACTGGAGCTCATTTTTGCCACACACTGTTCGAGAGTGGAACAGTAGAGTAGTAGCATGAAGGTGGTTAGATAAACCCTCTACCAGGCACTTTATTATGAATTGCTGGGCAGCCATATAGATGTTGATAAACAGATTATTCCCAGATAAATATTTATTGGAGTTTTCTGTGTGCTGTGCTATTTTTGCTCCTAGTTCTTACACACTACTAGTACCTACTGCAGTAGCTGTAATGAAAATGGTAATGCCATCTATATCATGTACATAAGAAAAGTGGCATGTCTCTCGGCTTAGCCTTTGATGCTGCCAACCCACAGGGTATCTATTCTTAGTGGGTTATCATCAGCTCAGCCCTCACATTCAGGCTGGGTTCAGCAGTACCTGTCTCAGCCTCCAGAGGATCTCTCGGTAACCAGCCAGAGGATGCAGAAGATAGCAACAGGCGTCACTCCAGACATGCGCTTCTTGGTGCACCCACCATAACTTCGATAACCTATAGGAAAATTGTAACCATCCATTGCATGAGTATTTCTGCATGTGTGGAGCCAGATAGAGCCAATTTCATCTTCGCCAGCCAGCGACTGATGTACCATTGCCGTTTTGAGACTCCCTCAGATTAGACATCACCTTCACCACCCAGACAGCTGCACTCCCACAATGCTTGCTCAGAGCCTTGGTGTTCAGTGCAATGGACAAGACAGAACTTCAAATGCATACTTTGTTTCGAAGACAGACTTTTTGTTGGTCAAGAGAACACACTCTACACTCTCAAGAATCTATCTTCGTTTCGTTGGAGAATCTACCACTCATCATATAGTAAAGATACTGGGTCGCAGATAGGACTCACAATTTTAGTTTTCGGCGGGTATGTATGTCTAATGTTGATGAAGGCCTTAAGGCCAAAAGCTATAATTGTGAGAGTCTTTTTGTTGTATCTGTCTGCGACTCAGCATCTCGGCTTTATAGCCTCTCTATTTCGACCATCATTAGATATTTTACTCCCCAAATAGCAAAACTCATTTACTACTTTAAGCGTCTCGTTTCCTCATCTAATTCCCACAGCATCACCCAATTTAATTCGACTACATTCCATTACCCTTGTTTTGCTTTCGTTGATGTTCATTTTATATCCTCCTTTCAAGACACGGTCCATTCCATTCAGCTGCTCTTCTAGGTCCTTTGCTGTCTCTGACAGAATTACAATGTCATCAGCGAACCTTAAAGTTTTTATTTCTTCTCCATGGTGTTTAATTCCTACTCCAAATTTTTCTTTTGTTTCCTTTATTGCTTGCTCAATATACAGATTGAATAACATCAGGGATAGGCTACAACACTGTCTCACTCCCTTCCCAACCACTGCTTCCCTTTCATGCCCCTCGACTCTTATAACTGTCATCTGGTTTCTGTACAAATTGTAAATAGCCTTTCACTCCCTGTATTTTACCCCTGCCACCTTCAGAATTTGAAAGAGAGTATTCCAGTCAACATTGTCAAAAGCTTTCTCTAAGTCTACAAATGCTAAAAACGTAGGTTTGCCTTCCCTTACTCTATTTTCTAAGATAAGTCATGAGGTCAGTATTGTCTCATGTGTTTCAACATTTCTATGGAATCCAAACTGATCTTCCCTGAGGTCAGCTTCTCCCAGTTTTTCCATTTGTCTGTAAAGAATTTGTGTTAGTATTTTGCAGCCGTGGAATTTTCACATCTGTCAACACCTGCTTTCTTTGGGATTGGAATTATGATATTCTTCTTGAAGTCTGAGGGTATTTCGCATGTCTCATGCATATTGCTCACTAGATGGTAGAGTTTTGTTAGACTTGGCTCTCCCAAGGCTGTCAGTAGTTCTAATGGAATGTTGTCTACTCACGGGGCCTTGTTTCGACTTATGTCGAAATAATATAATATTGTCCTCAAGAACATCGCCCTTGTATAGACCCTCTATATACTCCTTCCACCTTTCTGCTTTCCCTTCTTTGCTTAGAACTGGGTTTCCATCTGAGCTCTTGATATTCATGCAAGTGCTTCTGTATTCTCCAAAAGTCTCTTTAATTTTCCTGTAGGCAGTATCTATCTTACCCCTAGTGATATGCGCCTCTACATCCTTACATTTGTCCTCTAGTCATCCCTGCTTAGCCATTTTGCACTTCCTATTGTTCTCATTTTTGAGACGTTTGTATTCCTTAAGATGTATAGTAGATATAAGGTATATAGTATTTGTATGTTATTTTCTACTAATACTAACTCTTTCTCATGCCAATGCTATGGAATCATACAGTTGTTAACAAAATTCAATTATTTTCAACAAATCAGACCCAGCTCAAGCTTTGATAAATTCAATCATATAATAAAAGGCAAACGGTTAATCCTCAACATCACTCTTCCTAGCTTCCTTATAGTCATTTCTCAGAATTTCCTAGGGCACACCATCATAAACAAAAGCACAATGCATTACAAATCAGGGTACCAATAAGTCCGTAATATTTCATTTCCATAACATTGCTATAAACCTCATAAACTTCACATACTCATTATAGTTCACTATACAATAAACCATTCCTCACAGCACTTCATCTCAGTATGAACCCTCATCAACATCTCAAAAGTACTTCAGAAAATCTCATAATACCATCAACAGAAAAATTGTTCTGCATTTTAATTCTTGTATTCTATTCATAATAGTACAACATGTTGTGGGTTTTTTGGCTACAGCGACAGCCATGCACAGTAAGCTCCAACTTATTATGATAAGACACTTTTATTAAGGTTTGTATGATTACAGAAAACACAAGGAAAACATTGCAGAAATTCACGACACGTGTATCACTCAGTCAAGTAGTAGATGGGACTCCCCAAAGAACTCCAGTCTCCAAAGACCATTCACTCTGCACTTCGCCAGTGAAGTTACTGGCGTTCGACTGTTGCCACAGAGCGCCCCCCCCCCCCCCCCTCCTCCTGGGAGTGCGGAGCACTGGGGGCGGGACGTGGGTGTCTTCCTGTGGAGTGGCGTTGTGGGATGCTCACTGGTTGATAGCAGCGTGTGCTAAGAGTAAGAGTCCATACTGTCTGTGCAGGCTGGACTAGTGCTCGTATAGTCCACCATCCAGTGGGGGGAGGGGGGGGGGGGGGCGGCGGACTGGCTGACCTGCACTCGTGAACTGGACTGGCACAGAAGACGTCATCGTTGCAGTACTGGCGGAGAGGGGGATGTGAATCTTGAGCATCCCGTTGGTGCTGAACGTTGCAGCTATGCTAGCCGTATCCACCCTCTTTGGGATAGGGACTGTGCGCAGGATGGTGATATGTGATGTGGGTGTGGGCCCACTTGAAGTGTCCCCTATGCAGAGGACGAAGATGGATCCCTCGTGGAGCTGCAAGGAAAGCTCATCATGTGGGCACTCAGCGGCATTGATTGCGATGCAAATTTTGTTGACAGTGGATGTATGGGGCACTAGGGGGGATGGGGAAAGTAACATAGTTCAGGAGAAACACTGGAACACTCTGTGAGGGTATTGGGTGCCATCACTTGGGATGGGGTAATGTCACATGCAACATGTGGTTGAGCCTGAGGTTGTGGATTGTCACACGGAGTATCATTTCACGGAACCATTGAGTTGCCCACAGATGTAGGCTCGGTGCACATAGGATCATGGTGGGGCACAGGGGAGTGAGCGGTCTGTGTGAGATCGGGTTCGTCACTTGATGGGAGAACACTTGACTCCGGGGTGTGTGTTACAGATTCCTTGATCGTCCAGGCTGGTTTCACGCGTTGGAGGGAAACTGTCTGCCAGCGGCCACTGATGAGAATATCCATAGTATTGTCCATGCGAGCCATTACTCGATGCGAGCCAGAGTAAGATGGCTGTAATGCCGGTTTGACTGTGTCATCCCGTAACATAACGAACTCGCAAGAGTTCAGTGCCGAATGCAGGAACACCCGAGGACGGGTATGTGGTCATGGAGGAGGCGTGCGAATCGTGGCTATGTGTGTCTGGACATGCTCAACTAGCGTGGGGAGGTCAGATAGGTCAGCGATTGCTTCGTCATTGACAAACTCTGTGGGGAGAACTAGGGTCTCACCATACAGGAGCTCTGCGAGTGAAGCCTGGAGGTATGTCTTGTAAACTGTGCGTAGTTCTAGCATAACCCAGGGAAGGGCGTCGCATGACTCACCACCATGGTACATGAGTGCCACTTTAAGAGTCCTGTGCCACCGCTCAACCAGTCCATTGCTCTGAGGATGGTAAGCCGTAGTGCGGAATCTATCCACCCCACAGAGGACGCAGAGTTTGTTAAACAGCAAGGATTCAGACTGTCTTCCCTGGTCGGTGGTGATGGATGTAGGGCAGCCAAATCGAGCTGTCCAGGAGGATACGAATGCACATGCTACTGAATCCACTGTGATGTCCTGCAGGGGTATTGCCTTCACCCAACATGTAATGCGCTCAATGACAGACAAGATATACCTGAACCCATCAGACACGGATAACGGTCCTACGAGGTCCACATGTACATGTCGGAAGCAGCCTTTCAGGATGTCGAATTTACCTAGACTGGGTTGTGTGTGCCTGCCGACTTTGCTGCGCTGGCACTGTAAACAAACACGAGACCAAGTACGACAATCCCTCCTCACACCTGGCCACACAAAGCGTTCTGTAACCAGGTGCGTAGTAGCCTTAGCACCAGGATGTGCCAGGTTATGTAAAGTAGTGAATACTTGGCGATGCAGCACAGGGGGAACCATAGGTCGAGCGGTGCCCATGCATGTATCACACCACAGTGGCCTGGCCGAGCCCAGAAATGATCTGAAGGGAAGTATCTGGGTCCTGTCGGAGGTTGTGCAATTCGGTGTCACTGTCCTGTAAGTGGGCCCATTCGTCGAAATTAGTGGGGACGAAATTGCAGTGATATGTGATAGGTAGTCAGCCACCACATTTTCTGAACCCCGAATGTAATGGATGTCTGTTGTGTATTGGCAAATTAAGTCCATTTGCCAAAACATACGTGGGGGGAGATCACATCGGGGTCACCAGTGTGGGTTTTTTGGCTATAGCGACGGCCACGCACAGTAAACTCCAACTTATTATGATAAGACACTTTTATTAAGGTTTGTATGATTACAGAAAACACAAGGAAAACATTGCAGAAATTCACGACACGTGTATCACTCAGTCAAGTAGTAGACGAGACTCCCCAAAGAACTTCAGTCTCCAAAGACCATTTACTCTGCACTTCGCCGGTGAAGTTACTGGTGGTCGACTGACGCCACAATGTGCTATAAAACAAGAAAAATATGTTAATCATTAACTTCACATAGATCTGAAAAACAACACTCTCAATTAATCCTTTCCCTCATAAAAACACTACAATAGTAACTGAATTGACTGTGACTGAATTGACTTCTCACTTTTTCAGTTTCCATACACATTATTTATTCACTAAAGCGCTAGATGTTTAAGCATTGTTAACACTGGCTGACTATAGTAATATTTTCTCTGTGTGACACATTTATGTAAAAAATTTAAATTTCTTTTGCCCTCATCATAAAACTATAAGACATTTTTATTAATTCTCACTTCTCACAAAATATTCTCATCTCATAGTTCACCGCCAAACATCATCAACAACAATAAACTCATCTTACAGAAACTTTCTGACAGCAGCATAACATTCATTTCTCATTATCATCTAACAGATTCCAAATCCAGCATTATGACATTCAACATGTTATATACCACAAAGAAAATTATATTGAGAACTGAATAAATGCTCAGGAATTGACTGAGACTTGTATTTCACAAAAGAACATAATAAACTACAAAACATGAGTTATTTACAACCAGTAGAAAAGTGACACAGTACAACCAAAGATAAGAAGTCACCACATTTAAAATATTTGCACAAAAATTTGTGAAAAACTATAACTACAGAATTATTTAAATATGGTAGGAAACATTTCATTTCTACAACATTCTTTTTTTTGCTTTGTGGAACACATACATATAACTTTTTTCTTTTCTTTCTTGTTTTGCTGCAATATGTTATTTTACAGTATGAAAATTGTTACCATTTACTCTATTATGCTCCTCCTGATGATAATTGTTACCATTGTGAATACTATGATCCCTCCTGTTGTGATTCTTATTGTGCCAATTTTGATTACTACCACTTTCAAAAGTGTGGGTGTCTGTCGTAGTTGTATTTGCCCCTTTTTCTCCAACCTTGGCCAAAATCTGCCTAAAAGTCCTTTCTCAAAGTCTGCATAGGTTACGTCATGATTCATGTACTGATTTACCCAGCTTAATGCTTCATCTTTTAGAAACTTCTTAACAAATTTGATTTTCATAATATCAGTCTTATTGGACACAGTGTTATCTCTGCAATGTTTCAGGAAATCTACAGGATTTAAACTACCTTCATCTGAAAAGTTTTTCTCTGGAATATTTCAAAACATGGTACCAACATTGTTAACAAGATTTCTATTAACTACATCATTATATAATTCTTCAACTTTTTTACACAAAACCGAAACACTGCTTTCTAGGGTGCTAGTTTCACCGTTACTTAATTTTACATTTTCTGTGAGTTTGCTGTGTGTGGTTTTCACCTGTTCAACAAAACTGCTTTCAACAAGTTCCAGTTTGGTGTCAACATTAGTTACCAAAGTTGAAATTTAACTATTTACATTTTTGTCCACAGTACTTATTTGATCATGCACTTTATCAAAAGCAGTTTTGCTTTCCTCACTATCTTCAGGAATCTCATCTTTGACATTTTTAACTTCATTGTTAAATTCAAGCTCAGTTTGTTTTATTTTGGATTCCACAGACTCTACTCGAACTTCTAATCTATCAGTTTTTGTTCAGTATCATTTATTTGAGCTGTATTTTTACTGACACACTCAACTAACACTCAAATTGAATGCCCAGTTTCTGTGAACTGATTCTTATTTTCTTGTTTATGATTTTCAAGTTGCTCATTTAGGCTCGTTTCACACTGGGGCACGTGACAGTCGCCAGTGATGGTCACTGGTAATTCTGGTGAACACTCCTGGATCACCAGTGTCCAACACCTCAGGTATTGCCAACTGATTAGTTAGTGAAATGGACCCAAGCGAGGAGGATCTTTATGTCATTTAAGGATATGTTAACTATTCACAGATTTCAGGACATGTCACCTCATTTAGTCCATGGAGGAAATATTGTGAACAGTATCAGAGATGACTTTGCAAGCTACTTCGTTAGCCCTGAAGGTGAAGTGGCTTGGCAGCTGCAAAGAATTTAATTGCTTGAAATGTTACGTGAATGTTAATGTAGTTAGGCCTCATTGCTCATCTGGCATTGTATTTGTGATGTGCATTGTGCAATTATTACTATGTTAACTGTAAGAAGTCACATTATTGTATTCACTGAAATGATTGGAACTTACAATTAAAATTATAGTGTGTCAGGAAATATATACAGATGCAAAAGATTTATAAACCAGTTGCTCTTCAACACAATGTCTCTTTAGAAGATGTTGGGCCCTAGCCACCATGAAAGTCTGTAGATTTTATTCAACTGGCAAACACACAAAATGATCTCAGTACATGAATGTTCAAAATTAAGTACACCCACTGCTGGAGCTCCAGAGAGAGGATGCTTGCATCTAATTGGCGGCAGCATGGTTGTTTGTGGCAGTGGCCTCATGCCACAGTGGCAGCTGTAGGAATTGCGGCAATGTAACTGGCAGCATTTGTATTTGAAAGTGCGGCCACCCGGATTGTGGCCGATACCACACATGCAACTTCAAAAATCACAACATATTTGGAACAAACAGCCAAATATTTGTGACAATGGAGATATAAGTTTCACAGCTGTCCTATTTGAATGATGGTTATTAAAATTTGTGATATCACAGATGAGAGGCTAAAGCAAACAAAAAAGGCAGCAAAGATAAAAATTGATGTAAACAACTTGTTTTTGTTTATTTTATTTTTCTTTGTGTTATCAAAATTTAGACAGTCAATAATGGCACAAATCTACAATAGGTGTAACTTTTTAGACTGTTCCCTTACATCAATAAAAGTTTGTAATTTTGATTAGTCAGAATATGTTGAAAAATAGATTTTTCTCAAGAAACCACTTAAAAAAGGGGGAGGGGGGTCATCTTATGTTCAGGGTCATCTTATATTGTAGACATGCATTTATGTGTAGTGCAGCAGGATATAGTGCAATGAAAGGCGAAAAAATGTACAGGTGTTGTAATAAGTGAAGGAAATTTATTAGCTGGAATTTTCAAGCCACAGAGTGCTGACTAAGGGTTTGGGCAAATAATTGTTTGCACAGTACGAGGAAATGTTATTGGGGCCTCTGACAGAAGATTCACAAATAAGTACCTGTCAATTTTCATGTGAGAAATGCATCATAAATAAGTACCTGTCAATTTTCACGTGAAAAATCCACACTTCAGAAACTACAGTATGAAGAGGAATCACGGAGCAGGATTACCGTACACAATTTGTGCCAGCAAGTGGACCAAATGATTTTTAACCCAAGGTTGAGTTCTGTCACTGGATATCCAACCAAGTTCTACAATGTTGAACTTCTACAGTTTTTATTGCTCACAGATGAGGCCTTTCTCAGTGATTTCAATGTTTTCAGCACCCATGGTAGCCATGCCTAGGGTGATGAAAATTTGTATGCGACACTCATCTCAGATCATCAGTTGCAGACAAATAACAAGCCTAGCTTGTAAAATGCCTTTGATATATAGTTTTTACTGGAGTTTTTACTGTCATCATAGAATCTGAGCACAATTACTGCCTATACTAGTTGCAGAAAAATTATCTTGAGTGTCCCTTTGGGATTTTGATGCTGCTTCAGTTCTACAACTAACTCCATCTCATCCCTTAAGTCTGGACAGTGTGTACTTAGCAGCACTGTTTATTCAAATCCACTCAAGAAACATTAGATATGGAAGTGAATTCTTCCTGCTGTTAGTGTATTTCAGACCTGGCAATGTCAGTGAAAGCACTTGTCAACCCTGTTAAAGCCCATGATGTCCTTGTATGCTCCAAATTATATGGCTGCATTTCAGTTGCTAATCTTTTGTCAATACAATGAAAAGCTGTGAATAATTTGCACTTTAATTGTGATCACAAATTTGTCAATTTAATTTTTTGACTGTAAGAAGGTTATTCCTTGCTTACGTAGAAACTGCTGTGATTTTTTGCATTTCTCTTATCCACCATTGGAACAGTGAGAGAGAACTTTACTGTTGAGATCACCCGGAAAGCAAATAGTATGCAAACATAGTAATTTCTAGCTTTTAGATGTGTGCCAAACAGACATTAAACCTTTCCTAGAAGTTAGCCTCTGCAAGTTTCCATGTGTGTTTTTAGAAATTTTAGCATTATACTGAGTGTACTGAGTTCCAAGAATATACAACTCTCAATGACACACACACACACACACACACACAAGTTAGTTTTCTGTACTTTGATTGGCAGTAATGAAAACACTGATTTTTGATTGCCTCCTGCCTGGCATGGTGGGAAGTTCAAATTTTGGCTCTGGCCATTTTTCGTGCTGTCAAATGTAGTAAATGATAATTGAAACTGAAGCAGCTGTTGCTTTGAGAACGATTTCCTTGAAGGGGGGGGGGGGGGGGCAGTACTATGTGGTGTTATGGAATCTACTCCAAGACCCAGTAAATAAATATATTAGTAATATAATTCAGGATGTTGTAGCTCTATTAAATGTTATCTTGTTAACATTCATATTCTCCACTGTTTCTGATCTGCTGCATCATTACTGCAAATTGCTGCAATACACAGGAATATTGTGGTATTGTCTGATGCTGCTGCTGCTGTAGTCCACAGGGGATGTAGAGTGCTTTGCATGACTGGGGATGTGTATCTCTAATATTGTTCATAAATGCTTCCCACTGAGTGAGCCTTGCTTGCTCTTCCTCACGGTGATAGTGCCATAGTGCCAAATCATGAAATCTGAGAGGTGAAACGTTATGGTTTCACTTCATTTTGAAAGTTGGCACATATCTGCAGAGCCGTTAAACTTTTTTATTGTCTACAGAAATATAGACGTGAGTAAACAAGAGAACAGTGACATTTATGCATGTGATACATCTATAACCAGAGCTATGGGACATAGAAAGCAATGAATACAAAGACATCAATATGAAAAAAGACATTCTCTCTGCTACTATTGTTTTAGAAGAAGATCATAGCAGTGAGTCACAGTTGTATCCCACACAGGTTCTTAAGACTGTTGAATTGGTTGTAAGCTTCATCTCATGTATTTCCATGTTCATTGGCAGCAACTTGCCAAATGCTCTTTTTTCTGATTGCAGTCTTTGTATACATTGCTTTACAAGTCCCATAATTTCTGAAATTCATAATTCTTTCACTGTACTGATGAACTACAATAAGGTATTAATACAAACATTTTATTTTATTTAAAATATACCTTAGTGAATTTCTTGAGTCCTTCTGCAGAAGCACTACAAAATTATGGTACAATGTGAAATGCATATTAGAAGTACATCAAACTGTTTCAGGGATCCAGTAGCTAAAAACCAAATGATGATCACCAGTCTTGTTGCAAACAGTGTACATATTGTGGTATTAATCTTATGAATTCTTAGACCAACTGCTTATACAATTAAGTGAAACTCCACTCAAAAAATTTTGGAAGGAGGTTTTTTTTTGTTTTGTTTTGTTTTAACTAACTTGCAGGGGAACTTCACTCACTTCTACTAGTTCTCCGTTATTCATATTGCAGCAATACTGTGGCCGTGTAAACACTTTTGCCTGGAAATGTACTGCTCAAACATTGCCAGGCAATGGCAGCACATAATTTTGCCACACGTGTGGCAGCAATTCCTGTGACCAGCAGTGTTGCTGGGGCAAGTTGTCAGCTTTATGCAATTTCTATGGCTCATGTAAACGTATTTTAAGACATAATAGGGTCATCTGGAAAGTAAGCTCTTATCAGTGAAGTTAGAAAAAGCTACTTAATGTCCTCAAGTGTTGAGCCACTTGAGATCGTTCTGAATTCCTGCATTGCAGAAATTTTCACCTGTAATCGTAATCAGCTGTCAAGAATTTCTTTACTAACTTTGATCCATCGTGGTGATGTTAATGGTGCTCTGTGTTGCTGATAAAGTCTCTCACTGAGAAATATTTGTCTTCTTTAAATGAATCCATCAGTCGTTACTGACAAATTCTCAGATCAATTTGATGGCCAGATACTTTGCTCTTCATTATGGTGATTCTAACATTCTGGATTGAATGTTCACACTACTCACTGCACCATATCATTAACTACACAAATTTTATAATATATCAAGAAAATACTCAGTGTTTGAAAATATAAAAGACATTTAAGAAAATGAGTAGATACTGAAAAGAAATGCTAAGATTATATAAATTAATGTAAGATTAGGCCAGGTGGGTGGCAAGAACAAAACACATGCTATAATGTCAGCTCCCACCTGTGGAGCTCTGAGAAACTGGTGTGAGGAGTGAGAATCCACATTACACATTTACAGAAATGGTGAAACAGGAACTGAGGTCATGGCTGTGATGTTGCAGAGAATGCTCTGCAGCAGAATATTTTATGTTGCCAGTACACATCCTCTGTCTATGCCCATTTACCCGACCTAATAACCTACTGGTAGTCATACCAATGTAAAGGCCAAACAATGTTCACATAATACCTGGTACACGGCATGTATCATTTAAAGGTGGCTCTTCCTTTGATAGTATATGTTTTTGCAGCTACAGGGCTGCTTTGTGTGGAGGTAATGGGTCCATTTGGCAAGTTTTACAGCAGAGTGGTCACAGAGATAGGAACCATATTGTAGGAGTGTTCACAGAGATACGAACCGTATAGTAGAGAAATGGGTCCAGAAGGAGCATAGGGTGTGACCAAGACATTTCAGATATTTGGATTGGGGGGGGGGGCGGGGGGGTCCAATGAAAAGCTATTTAGATGTGGTGGACCTCATTTCAGGGCACGATTTAAGGAAGTCATAGTCCTTTCAAAGTACCTGATTAATACATTAAAATCCAGGATCACACTGAGTGACAGATGCGTACTCCTGAACTGTTTTTAGGAGTGATCAGCAGTGCCAGGATTGGATGTGTTGGTCCAGGAAATCTGCTTTTGAAGTAGGCGAGAATGGTGATGTATTGCTGCAAATTAGTCTTCATCTGAACAGATATGTTTGTCTTGAATGTCAAGACTGTAAGGGAGTGAATGTTTGACATAAAAAGGATGGCAACTGTCAAAAGGTGCTTTTGTTTGTTTGTAGGTTTACTGTTTTGATGGAACAGAAGTGTGTAGCTGACCCTTGATGAGATAAGATCAGCTTCAAGGAAAGTGTTGTGAGATTCAGAATAGGACTATGTAAAATTTAATTGGGAGAATGTATTTAGTGATTCCAAAAATTTCAACAGATTAGCCTCAACATGAGTACGTATGGCAAAGATGTCATTAATGTATCTAAATCAAACCAGTGGCCAAAGGCTTATCACTCCCAAAAAAGCCCCCTTCAAGTGGCCCACAAAATGTTGGCCTAGGAAGGAGCCATCCTTGCTTCCATGGCTGTATCCCTGATCTGTATGTATAACTGCTCCTCAAAGGTAAAGTAGTTGTTTGTATGTATAAAGTTGACTAGGGTGAGCAGGAAGAATGTTGTAGATCTGGAATCAGATGGGCACTGTTGAGGTAATGTTCAGCAGTAGACATACAACACACCTGGTGAATATTGGCGTCTAGGAAAGTGGCATCAGTAGTGACAAGTAAGATGTGTAGTGGGAGTCGAATGGGGACAGATTTCAAACAATCTAGGAAATTGTTGGTGTCTTTAATTTAGGAGGGAAGTCTTTGCACTATAGGTTACAGGTTTTGATTAACCAAGGCAGTGATATGTTCAGTGGGTGTTTTGAGACAAGCAACTATGGAATGGCCAGGGTGATTGGGTTTAATCAACTTTGTACTTACAGACAACCCCTTTACCTTTAAGCAACAGACATACAAACAGATCAGTGGTATGACCACAGGAACCAGGATAGTTTTCACCTATCCTTCCTTGTTTATACAGTTATTCATCAAACAGCACAACCTTTAAATAATAAAATATTGCCAGTTGGCATTTTTGTGATCTTTCCAAGCTGTTTCATTATGTAGATCATATTACTATCTCAGAAAAACTCAAGATTTTTGGAGTTGATGGTTTTATGTGCAATTGACTTGAATCATACTTGAAAAACAGAATGCAAAAAGTTGTGCAAAAAGCTGTGCTGAATAATTTAGACAATACAAAATTGTTAAGGCTTTCGTGGCCACTTGTTGACAAACTGCCTATTTTCTTCTGTCTTGGGTTCTTTGACCAATGTTCATCTGATGATTTTACTGGCGTTTCACCAGCATGAGTGGCTGGTATTTTCAGAGCTTCACCCTCCATTGCCGGTGGTGAACTGGAGATGATCTCATGGCCACAGACTACATGTACCTGGTGCGCCAACGTCCAAGGGCTTCTCCATGGTCCTTTCTGGTGTGGTTCTCCTCTTGCTACCTGCAATGGTTGTTTGCTGCAGTACGGGAACCCAGAATCTGTTTTGTGTATTTCTACAGCTTCTCTGAACAAGCGAGTGTGATAGTGCTTCTCTACAGCCAGAACTTCCATGTCGGTGAATTTTATTACACGGTCGGTCTCACTTAGCACATGCTCTGCCACATCCAATTTCTCTACCTGCCCCAACCTGCAGTGTCGCTTATGTTCTTTAATCCTGGTGTTGATTGATTGCCCAGTCATTCCAACATAAACTTTTCCACTCATGCATGGTAAGCATACCACTTACCATGATTGATCATCCAGTCATTCCAACATACCGCTTACCATGCACATGTGGAAAAGTTTATGTCAGAATTACTGGACAATCAATCAACACCAGGATCAAAGTACATAAACGACACTGCAGGTTGGGGCAGGTGGAGACGTCGGCAATGGTGGAGCACACACTAAGTGAGACCGACCATGAAATAAAATTCACCGATATGGAAGTTCTGGCTGTAGAGAAGCACTATCGCACTTGCTTTTTCTGAGAAGCTGTAGAAATACACAAATATGAGAATAGCTTCAACAAGAAAGAAGAATGCCTTACGGTAAATAGATCATGGGTTCCCGTACTGCAGCGAACACCCGTCGCAGGTAGCAAGAGGAGAACCGCACCAGAAATGACCTTGGAGAAGCCCTCGAATGTTGTCGTACCAGGTACATATAGTCTGCGGCCATGGGCTCGGCTCCAGTTGACCACCGGCAATGGAGGTTGAAGCTTTGACAATGCCAGACACTCATGCTGGCGAAACGTCAGTAAAATCATCAGATGAATTTCGGCCGAAGAACCTGAGACAGAATCAAATAGGCAGTTTGTCAATTTAGACAATGTTGGAAGGGTAGAAAGTTTTGGTGACAGGAGAAATCACAAAGGAAGTTCCACAGGGTTCAAAGTTATGTCTGCTGCTATTCCTTATATATCTGAATGGTGTTCAACTTAACATTTGACGAGCAGAACTGGTACTTTTTGCAGACGATACTATTGTTACGGTAAACCCCATCAGAGATAAAACAACAGAAGAATTTGTAATTGATATTCTCCAAAGAATTATGAAGTGATTGTCAGAAAATGATCTCTCCCTAAATTTGTGGGTAAAAAATGAAAGGAGCAATGCACAACAAATATAGTCATCCCAACAGCTGATGTAGCACCGGAACAGTAGTCGATAAATGAGCTAGAATGCTCCATATTTTTGCGAGCATATACATTGATGTTGTTCAATCTGTATATTGAGCAAGCAGTAAAGGAAACAGAAGAAAAATTCGGAGTAGGTATTAAAATTCATGGAGAAGAAATAAAAACTTTGAGGTTCGCCGATGACATTGTAATTCTGTCAGAGACAGCAAAGGACTTGGAAGAGCAGTTGAACGGAATGGACAGTGTCTTGAAAGGAGGATATAAGATGAACATCAACAAAAGCAAAACAAGGATAATGGAATGTAGTCTAATTAAGTCGGGTGATGCTGAGGGAATTAGATTAGGAAATGAGGCACTTAAAGTAGTAAAGGAGTTTTGCTATTTGGGGAGCAAAATAACTGATGATGGTCGAAGTAGAGAGGATATAAAATGTAGGCTGGCAATGGCAAGGAAAGCGTTTCTGAAGAAGAGAAATTTGTTAACATCCAGTATTGATTTAAGTGTCAGGAAGTCGTTTCTGAAAGTATTCGTATGGAGTGTAGCCATGTATGGAAGTGAAACATGGACGATAAATAGTTTGGACAAGAAGAGAATAGAAGCTTTCGAAATGTGGTGCTACAGAAGAATGCTGAAGATTAGATGGGTAGATCACATAACTAATGAGAAAGTATTGAATAGGATTGGGGAGAAGAGAAGTTTGTGGCACAACTTGACCAGAAGAAGGGATCGGTTGGTAGGACATGTTCTGAGGCATCAAGGGATCACCAATTTAGTATTGGAGGGCAGCGTGGAGGGTAAAAATCGTAGAGGGAGACCAAGAGATGAATACACTAAGCAGATTCAGAAGGATGTAGGTTGCAGTAGGTACTGGGAGATGAAGAACCTTGCACAGGATAGAGTAGCATGGAGAGCTGCATCAAACCAGTCTCAGGACTGAAGACCACAACAACAACAATACATTGATGAAAGCTTGAACTGGAAAAAGCATATTACTGAACCGGTCTAACAGTTTAATACAATTACTTCTGCTCTTCATCTGACTACTAATCTTGGAAACAAACAAATTAAATTCCTGACATATTTTGCATATTTACACTCAAAAATGTCATATGGAGTAATTTTCTGGGGTAACTCACAACTTATAAAGAAAACACTGAATGCTCAAAAGTGAGCAGTTAGAATAATATGTGGTGTTCACCCATGGATGTCATTCAGGTACCTCTTCAGTGAGCTAAGCATTTTTTAAACATTTTCTAAAAAGCCATCACAGTACATATATTCACTAATAAAATTCATCATAAATAATCCATCACAATTTAAGAAAATTAGTAATGTCCATACCTACAACTCTAGAGGGGAAAATGGTCTTAAGTAGCCATTACTGAAGCTCTCGGTGGCTCAAAAAGGAGTTCAATATGCATCAAAAAATATTTTGCTCATTTTCCCAATATCAGGAAATGTCTGGCAGATACCAATGAAAGTTTTAAATCTAATCTAAAATCATTTCTTCTGAACAACTCCTTTTATTCTATGGACAAATTTCTTTTCAATAACCACTTTCTATTCATACAACTACATTTAATATAATTTAAGTGTTTTTGCTGAAAAACACTTAAATTGTATTAAATGTAGTTGTATGAATAGAACTAAAAATAGTGTGTTCATTCATGTTAATACCAATCGCGTTTACCTATCCTGTAAACTGACATGTTACACATCATTTGATAAAAGAATTGTTCAAATGCTCTGTGGAACATGTAATTAACTAACTTGGAGGGGGCTTTCCTGGGTTCCATAAGCCTTCAGCCCCAGGTTTGGATTAGATAAATTAATGACATCTATGGCATAAGGACTGATCTGCTGAAATTTTTGGTGTATCGAAATATGTTCTTCCAATTAAATTTCACTTGGTCCGATTGTGAATCTCATGCTACTTTCCTCAATGTTGGCCTCATCCTCACCAACAGTCAGCTGCACACTTCCGTTTACAGTAAACATAAAACAAACAAGAGTGCTTAAATTTTGACAGTTTGCTCCATTTTTATGTCAAATGTTCCCTCCCATACAACCTTGTCATTTGAGCCCAACATTTTTGTCCAGATGCAGTCTCTTTACAGCAATACACTGGAATTATCACCCCACCCTTCACTGTACATAATTATCCCACCAGCCTGGTTCAAATGAAGATTTCCTGGCTAATATATCCAATACTGGTACTGCTAGTTCCTCCTAAAAACAACTTAAAAGTACACTTCTTATCATTCAGTACTATCCTGGATTTGAATGAATTAATCAACTTTTTTGGCAGAGCTATGACTTCTATCCTGGTCAGACCTCATGCTCCTTCTGCACCCATTCCCTTACCATCTTATCTGACATCTGGATTCCTGCTCTTGAAATCAGTTCCTCAGAGCTGTAAGGTTGGGAACTGGCATTTACGGTATCTGCTTGGTTCTTGCCACTCATCTGGCATAAATTTACGTTAATTTCTATGGTCTTACCATTTCTGTTCTGTAACTATTGCTTATCTTCATTCCCTTTTATAGTTTTCTATATCTCTTATTATCTGATCTGATGTATCCTCCACCCTCATGGTCAATTCCATGCAAGACTAACCCAATGAACCCTCCTACCACTACATGTACCAGCCCTGTAACTGGCTAAACATTTACTATCAAATGGAGAGCCACCTATAAAATGACACATGTTGTGTACCAGCTGTTATGTGAACACTGACCTTCTATGTTGGTATGACTACCACCAAGATATCAGCTAAAGTGAATAAACATAGACAGAGGGTGTGTACTGGCAACACAAAATGTTCTATTGCAGAGCATGCTCTACAGCTTGACATCGCCATGCCTGTTTCACCATATCTGACATCTGGATTCCTGCTCTTGAAATCAGTTCCTCAGAGCTGTAAGGTTGGGAACTGGCATTTACGGTATCTGCTTGGTTCTTGCCACTCATCTGGCATAAATTTACGTTAATTTCTATGGTCTTACCATTTCTGTTCTGTAACTATTGCTTATCTTCATTCCCTTTTATAGTTTTCTATATCTCTTATCATCTGATCTGATGTATCCTCCACTCCCCCACCCCACCCCCGAAAAGAAAGACACACACACACACACATACACACACACACACACACACACACACACACACACACACACACACCTCTACCACAGAGAATCCACTTAGCTTTCCACTCTTATTAACTAATGACAATGTAGGAAGAGACAGATTGCTACTTACCTACTTACCGAAAAGAAGACATGTCAAGTTGCAGACAGGCACAATTAAAAAGACACTCATATACAGCTGTCAGCCACAGCCTTCATCAGTAAAAGAGGCACACACTCACGTCATTCTCTCTCTCTCTCTCTCTCTCTCTCTCTCTCTCACACACACACACACACACACACACACACACACACACACACACACACACACACAGACAAGCAAGCAGGCAACCACACCTCGTGCCAAAATGCAACATCACGTGGGATGCAAGCAGCAATCTGGAGGGACTGAGGAAGGGGAAGGCATAGTAGTGTACAGGTGGGGAGATAGAGGAATGCTGTCTGGCGGAGTGTGCAGGGACTAGATTGCCAAGAGGCACAGTATAGGGAGGTGTGGGAAAAGGACCAAAAAAGGAGAGGAGTGGGGAAAGATGGGTGGATGTGTTGGCAGAGGGCTGAAAATAAATAGGATGGGAGATGAGAATGGGAAGTAGATGACAGGGCAGAGTGGGTGGAAACTTTTGGGTGGAGGGTATGGGAACATTATGTTACTGCAGGTTGAGGCTGGGGTAATTACAAGAGTGAAGAATGTGTTGGAAATATAACTCCCATCTGTGCGATTCAGAAAAGCTGGTGGTGGAGGGAATAATCCAGACGATACTGATATTAATGGCTGCTTCAGTACCCAAGCCATCTGTATTCTTCCCTCCACTACCAGCTTTTCTGAACTGTGCAGATGGGAGTTATCCTTACAACAAATTCTCTGCTCCGGTAATCATCCCGGACTCAACCTACGGTAACATGCTGTCCCCACGCCCCCCACCCAACTGTTTCCACCTCCTCTGTCCTGTCATCTCCTCCTCATTTTCATCTCCCACCCTGTTTATTTGCAACCCTCTGCCAACACATCCGCCCATCTTTCCCCACTCCTCTTCTTTTTGCTCCTTTTTTCCTCACATGCCTGCCCCACAAGTTTATGACACTGCACCTGTTAGCAGTCTAGGCCCTGCACTCTCCATCAGACAATGTTTGTCTCTCTCTCCCCACCTCTACACTGCCATCCCTTCCCCTTCCCCACCCCATCCAGATTGCTGCTTGCATTCCATTTGACGTTGCATTCTGGGCCAAGGTGCTGGAGTTGGTGGTCATGTGTGGGTGAGGTGTGCTTGCTTGTGCGTGCGTGCGTGCGTGTGTGTGTGTGTGTGTGTGTGTGTGTGTGTGTGTGTTTTACTGACGAAGGCTGTGGCTGAAAGCCATATGTGAGTGTCTTTTAATTGTGCCTGCCTGCAACTTGTCTTCTTTATGGTAAATAACAGTCTGTATTTTCATACATTGTTGATATTCCTATCTGGCATTTCCATTGTTTGATTTTCACTCTTACTAACTCTTGCATGATGTTTTGTTGGTAACCTTTGTGTTGCTTGTTACCCTTTCTTTAACTTATTAGGTTCTCGGGATATCAAATCTCAACCAGTGCACGTATCTACAATCAGTCTTTCATTCTCATCCTGTCTGTTAAGTCTCCCCTGACCTGGAGTTCTGGGCAACATTTCCATAACTGTTCCCATTTCCTAAACCTCACCAATCCTTTTCCTTCATCCCTTTTCCTTTCCATTCAACTCTTCTGCCAGTAGAAGGCACCATTGTCTCTGTAAACTTGTGAATTTCCATAGCTTTTATGTGTCATCATTGATAAAATTTGCTTCAGGTGTAAAGTTTTTTATACTTATTTTTAAAAAGTAAAGCACAACCTATGTCCTATATACAAGTGCATATTAAACTGTGAGTCCAAAAATGATGCATAACCAAGGATAATATAGATTAAACTATGTTAAAATAATGTATTCCTGGTATGTAGCATGAAACAGGATATCCTCTTTGATTCTAGACCTGCCAGAAAGCCTCTCACAGAGGAGGATAATGGTCTGGACTAAAGGTGTGCCATACATGTATCCACATGGTAAAAGGCTGTCGTTCAAACATAGTGCTGCATACACATCCATCAAACTTGTAATGAGCGCAAGCCAAAGTTGGAGTCATCATTTATGGACTCACATTTTAATGTGCACCTGAAGATGGGACACAGGTCCTGAAATTGGGCTGTGCTTTCCTTTTCAGAAATAAATATAAATAATTTTACAACTGTAACAGATTTTATCTTTTATTATGTGTGTTTTCCTGTGCTACTGCTTGGTGTACAGATGTTTTATCTGCCCAATACATTTTACTTTTTTTTAGTACAATAAACAAATCTCACATTGGTTAATTCAGCTCTACACATCTTCAACACTGACCACTGTAAGATCACCACTGGATGCAGTAAGATATACATATATCCAAGAAAATAGCCATAATACATATGCAGAATGGTAGCTATACTACAGTGAAGCTGGGATTAATCACAAAATCTTACTTTCTGGATGACCAAGCATATGATACTGTTAGTCAGTGCCCCCAGCAAATGTTCTGTCTCCACAGCCTAACAGCTTTTTTCTGTGTGAACAATGACCTGATTAAAAATATTTTTATGCTGTGGCACTTGTAGTGTACTGCACCATGTGAGATGCAAGGTATAAAATATCGCATTCTGCAGTGTGTGTGGTATGGAACTAAGAAACCAGCAGGCAATGCATGCCGTGAACAGCCTCGACCACCAGTCATGAAAGTTTGCATGGGACCTCCTTGTGCTCAAGGTAAGAAAAGTAAAAGAAAAGAAACTGGTTTAAAATAATTTTTCATTGCTTTAACATCAGCATTTTATCACATATTAGATCTTAATTATTTACTAATATGTATCTATTTCAGGTTGGTTAGTTCTACCAGGAATAGCTAATTGAAATTTTTATAATAATAATAATAGTGGTATATAGTAAGTACTGATAGTTAAATAAGAGAGAGAGAGAGAGAGAGAGAGAGAGTTTAAGGTACAGCTTTGGAATTCAGAGATTTGAATTCAGCTCTACTATACAAAGGAGGATCAAATGTGAAAGATGCACAAAGCTAAATATATAATTCTTGTTTGTATATAGTCTCCCCTTTTGCAAGAGAGAGAGAGAGAGAGAGAGAGAGAGAGAGAGAGAGAGAGAGAGAGAGAGTTTAAGGTACAGCTTTGGAATTCAGAGATTTGAATTCAGCTCTACTATACAAAGGAGGATCAAATGTGAAAGATGCACAAAGCTAAATGTAAAATTCTTGTTTGTATATAGCCTCCCCTTTTGCAAGTACATTCCCTCCATAAAGCGGAAATTTCTTGGTTCTGTTCATAAGAAAGATTCCAGATTGCCTCAACAATTTTGTATTGCTGATGAAGCTAATTTTCCATTATTTACCACCCTACTGGAAACTTCTTAAGATAATCACATACTTGATTTATTTATTTATTATTGGTCCTGTAGATAATACAATTTGTACAGTAAAGCACATCATAATATAGGACAAGTCAATTTGAAAATTATGTTAAGACTGTGTATGATGAATGATGAGAGATGACGGTAGTGGTACATAACTCACATAGCAGAATACATATAGGATATATAGACAAAATATAAAAAAAGGTGGTGTGTGATGAGAGAAGGCAGTGGTGGTACATACTACACAGTGCAGAATACATATGAGATATACAGGCAGAATATGTATATCATACAATAATTAAATTTTCTTACTAAGTAGAAATACCTGCAAGTGAATAAACAGCTTATTACAAGTAATTAAAATTTTGTTTCAAGAAATTCATGTACAGAATAGAAACAGTGATTTAGCAGTAATTCCTTTAATTTAATTATCATTATTTTTGGGTTTTTGCTTGTTTTTATGTCTTTTGGGACGTGGTCGTATATTTTAATGCCCATACACTTAACCCCATTCGCATATAATTTTGTGTTGTGAGCTATAATTTGTAACTGGGTTTTGTTTCTGGTGTCATGTGTGTGGCAGTCTGCATTTCTGTGGAGGGATTCCAAGTGCTGTACTGTATTACTTTGGATACTTCTAATACATTCGACATTTTTGTGAGCTTTACTGAGGATGTTGGTGACACTCTAATAATACAAGCATTTTTGTATGTTATACCCACTGATTAGTATACTAATAATTGTTATAGCTCACTTCACAGCCTTGGTCAATGTTATTCCTCTTATGCTTTCCAGCCTCAGCAAGATTCGCTAGTTGAGATTTTAGAGAGATGTTCTGTTTATATTTATTACACTGTCATATGTGGGAATGTTGCTTTCCCTTATTACCAAATCTGATGATAACTAAAACTGAATAAATATTGCAGCAACTCTGATCTTTATGATAACTGTAGCTGCTACAAAATATGGAATCCAATTTCATTGTAGCATTTGCTGCAGTCTGCACTGTTTTTGAAACTCTGTGTGAATGTTTTGTGTCTCTTCTCGGGAAGATTTTTAGTGATTTTTCCATACTTCCCTTTCTATTTATATTTCTCTCCTTGCTGCTCATTGTGTTCCTCGTTTGGAAAGTTGTAAGTCAACACTTTTTTTTCATGCCACACATCAAGTGTCAAATGTAAGTAGAGCATTTGGTTGCCAGTTAAGGAGTGCTAGATCTAGGCTGAATTCAAAATGAGGATTCACAGTCATTGATCTGGACACCAGTAAGCCTGGTTGTGATTTTTAGGCAGTTTTCAGCACCTAATTTGAGAAATGCAAGTCTGTATCTCTAACCTGGAGGGCATTCTGTTCACAGTAACCAACCATTTTTTAAATTGTCTATCTGTTTGCTTTCCATGTCTTTGAAGAGTTATGATTGAAGGAAAAGTGCCGGCCGGGGTGATGGAGTGGTTCTAGGTGCTACAGTCTGGAACCAAGTGACCGCTACAGTTGCAGGTTCAAATCCTGCCTCAGGCATGGATGTGTGTGATGTCCTTAGGTTAGTTAGGTTTAAGTAGTTCTAAGTTCTAGGGGACTGACGACCTCAGAAGTTAAGTCCCATAGTACTCAGAGCCATTTTTTTGAAGGAAAGGTAGGGAGTGAAACTAAGTGTTGCTGCATGACATTTTTCTCTCAGATGATGCTTAGACAGATACCAAGCTTGACAGACAAATAACCATCAACAGTGTCACATACCGTCAGTCTGTAAGACAAAGTTTTGGAATCTGAACTAGGACGATCTACCCAACTACGTCTCTAATCGATTTTGCTAAATACTGGCAGTGAAAAATTTTTCACTACCAAAATTCAATCTGTCCACCTCTGATTTGATTCTAGCTTCACAAGCACATGTTAGCAGCTTCAGTTACAGAGGCATGTGTAAGAACATAATTACTACAGAATTTTACTCAGAATAATAAAGCACATTGCCTATATTATATAGTGCCCTTCCTGGAGAATATTTTAAAGCACATGCTCTGACTGCAGAATATTTGAAAGGACACGCATACACACACTTCTCATAGTTCTTTGATTGTATTTTTCAGCCTCAGGCCACACAAATAGCATCATCGAAGGTTTTGTCTCTGTAATAGGTAATAATCAGATTATTTGAATACATTACATAGTCACTCATCAACTGAATGGGCCAGAATACAAAGTAACTCGTCAACTGAACAGGCTAGGATAGGCACTCATAATATAAAATTTCATTGGAAGCTGGTCACTTTTATCACCTTAGGCAGTATGCCTAGCCTAGTCAGTATATGCTCTTTTTTGACCTTAAAACTGCAAATATGTGGCTGATAGCAGTGACATGTATTCAGAGTGTAAGGGCCATTATTTTACATTTAAACATTGGCAGAATTACTTTAAATGCAAACTTTTGGGTTGGGTTTTACCGTGACTGTTATTGACATTAAATGAAACAACAAGTTTACCGTTACCAGTCACTGTTCATTTATCTCCATGACACATTTCAAAGGTTTGAAACTCCATCCTCAGATGGATTTACATTTGTTATTATGACATTAGTGCATGTGTTGCGTTACGAATTTTTGGAGGAACTTGTGGCTCTGTCTAGTGGAGAAACAATACACTATTTCAGAACATGGTTTTGGGTTTCTTTTGACAAAAAACTGAACATATATCTAACGGTAAAAGTAAAATAAGTAAAATATAGTTTCTTTCTTTCTTGAAGTCATTGTCCCACTTCAAAGCGGGGTGGGTCATGTTACTATTGATATGGCAGAATTAGTTGCAGAGGGTGGCCGGATGCCCTTCCCGCCACCACCCCAACCCCCGGGATGGAGTTAGTGTACCCCAGCTGTCTGCGTCTAGTGTAAGCCATGGAATAGTACAAACGTTTTCAAATGTCTGCGAGACATGTAACTGAGGCAGAACGTGGGCACCAGCCTGGTATTCACCTAGCGAGATGTGGAAAAATGCTTAAAAACCGCATCCAGGCTGGCCAGCATACCAGCCCTCATCGTTAATCCGCCAGGTGGATTCGATCTGGGCCAGCGCGCCTACTGGAGTCCAAGAAGCAGCACATTAGTGCTCTCAGCTACCCTGGCAGGTCAAAATAAGTAAAATAGAGTACCTATCTATTTTACTTATTTTATTTTTGCCGTTAGATATACGCTTACTTTTTTGTCAGAACAAACCCAAAACCACGTTCTGAAATTGTGTTTTATTTCTCCACTAGACAGTGCCACAAGTTCCTCCAAAAAATCATAGCACAATACACACACAAATGTCATACTAAAAAATGTAAATCTGCCTGATGATGGCGGTTTAAATCTTTGAAACGCGTTTGGAGATAAATAAACAGTGGCTGGTAACATTAAACCTGTTGTTTCATTTAATTTGCAGATTTAACAAAGTTGAATGAATGCAGTAACAGCTGCAGATTTTTATTGAAAGTATATAAGTTGTTGTTTTGATTCAGTAGTCATTTAACTATGAATGAAAGAAAACGACAATGACTTCAAACATTATGGCTTCCGCCAGTTGCAAAGTATTTTAATTTTTTGTACCTAAAAGGATCTACAGATACTCATCAGGAGCTACACCTAGTTTATAAGTGTACAGTAATGAGTGAAGAAAAAGTTAGAAAATGGTGCCAAAGACTTTAAAAGTGGCCATAGAACTGTGTGAAATGGAGAGATCAGTGGCAGGCCTATTATTCAGAACTTTGAAATTGTACAGCAAGTGAACCAAGAATTGTAATCTGAACAATTATTGGCAGTCATTGCTCTGGCTGATGACTCCTTTCATGTTGGATCACCACTATTTGTACCATTTTGCAGCAAAGCTTGGATACCAGCTGCAAAATAAGTAGTGTACAACATTGGTATGAGTATCAACCAGTATAAAGAGCAGAGTATGTCAAATGCATGAGTGTTTTGGATCATTATTGACAAGATGGAAATGATTTTTTTCTTTGCATTGTTAAGAGTGATGAGACAAGAGTATCCTACATGAACTGAAAATAATACAAACAGTCAGTGCAATTCAACTTCTTCAAAACTACCATTGTCAGCTGCTTCAATGCCCAAACAGAAGATGCTTGCCTGTGCAGAGAGCTTGAAGAAGCTAATGTAATGTTACAAAAGTGCTTCAATGTGAATGGTTATTACATGGAAAAGTGAAGTAGTTCAGTGGGAAACTAAACTTGTCAGTAAAAGCTTTTTTATAATTCTCTCTCTCTCTGTCCAATTTTGAAAAGAGAATGAAAGTGGTGGTGATGGTGATGGAAGTGGAAGAATTAGTAACAGCATTGGTTTTATTTTGTTACAGTAGTAGTAGTAGTAGTAGTAGTTGTTGTTGTTGTTGTTGTTGTTGTTGTTGTAGCTTTGGTTGTAGTGGTTGTTGTTGGTAAGTGTATAGTTTGATTTGTTTGTCTTAAGAGTGTTTTAAGATAACTAGGAATACACAAGATTGCATTACAGAATTGGATTTATATGGATATACGTACCTACACACAAGTAAACGTACTACTTACAGAAACAAAACACCAGATATTTAATATATATGCTCCCTGTAATGGAAATTTGTTACATGTATTGTACATGTTCTAATTACTTGCAAATAATATGTAGTACCCTTTCATATTTGCACTACTGTCAGTGCAGTAGTAGGGAAACCAGTAATGTGTGGGGATGAAATTTATCTGTGATCTTTATCTTACTATATAGTCATATCATCCGTTGTATGAATGACAAAACAATACCTGCTCCTGAACTGTTTATTATAGTACTAAAATATTTTTTCTTTTTTTGTTGTTTCTATTGCAGTTTGGTTTCTCCGTAATCCTTGAGAACAAAAAAAATTTTTTTTGTAACTCAAGTAAAGAAACGTATAATTTTAACTACAAGAAAAAAGGATAGTAACTATATCTTTCATCCAAATGATGCCTTTGACAAAGCCTTCAATGACATTGGGATATTTTCAAAGAAACAATTTTTCCTCATCCTTGTAACAGGTGGGTCCACCTCATATTGGGGCCTGAATGACCTCCCCCTTCTTTCTAACCCTCTCCAAACTAATCTCCATTCCTCGCTGAGAAAGAAAGTATCAGTTGCAAAAGCTAGGGTAGGCTTTTGTACTTTTGTCTATGTCTTGTCAGCAATACTTTTGCCTCCTGATGGTAAGCACTGCCCTTCCTTTCTGTCTCATAAGTTTATTCTTTTCTCAAGTGAGTTTTTCTTTGATGTGATTATTAGGAAACCAGTATTTACTTTTAAGTGCAATATTGAATCATACCATTTTTGCCATTGTGAATACCATTTCTTCCAGTATTTCAGTGGCCTGAACTAGTTCACCAACTACATCTGTAACATAAATTAATATACGAGGGCAGTTCAATAAGTAATGCAACACATTTTTTTTCTGAAACAGGGGTTGTTTTATTCAGCATTGAAATACACCAGGTTATTCCCCAATCTTTTAGCTACAAAACACTATTTTTCAACGTAATCTCCATTCAATGCTACGGCCTTACGCCACCTTGAAATGAGGCCCTGTATGCCTGCACGGTACCATTCCACTGGTCGATGTCGGAGCCAACGTCGTACTGCATCAATAACTTCTTCATCGTCCGCGTAGTGCCTCCCACGGATTGCGTCCTTCATTGGGCCAAACATATGGAAATCCGACGGTGCGAGATCGGGGCTGTAGGGTGCATGAGGAAGAACAGTCCACTGAAGTTTTGTGAGCTCCTCTCAGGTGCGAAGACTTGTGTGAGGTCTTGCGTTGTCATGAAGAAGGAGAAGTTCGTTCAGATTTTTGTGCCTACGAACACGCTGAAGTCGTTTCTTCAATTTCTGAAGAGTAGCACAATACACTTCAGAGTTGATCGTTTGACCATGGGGAAGGACATCGAACAGAATAACCCCTTCAGCGTCCCAGGAGACTGTAACCATGACTTTACCGGCTGAGGGTATGGCTTTAAACTTTTTCTTGGTAGGGGAGTGGGTGCGGCGCCACTCGATTGATTGCCGTTTTGTTTCAGGTTCGAAGTGATGAACCCATGTTTCATTGCCTGTAACAATCTTTGACAAGAAATTGTCACCCTCAGTCACATGACGAGCAAGCAATTCCGCACAGATGGTTCTCCTTTGCTCTTTATGGTGTTCGGTTAGACAACGAGGGACCCAGCGGGAACAAACCTTTGAATATCCCAACTGGTGAACAATTGTGACAGCACTACCAACAGAGATGTCAAGTTGAGCACTGAGTTGTTTGATGGTGATCCGTCGATCATCTCGAATGAGTGTGTTCGCACGCTCCGCCATTGCAGGAGTCACAGCTGTGCACGGCCTGCCCGCACGCGGGAGATCAGACAGTCTTGCTTGACCTTGCGGCGATGATGACACACGCTTTGCCCAACGACTCACCGTGCTTTTGTCCACTGCCAGATCACCGTAGACATTCTGCAAGCGCCTATGAATATCTGAGATGCCCTGGTTTTCCGCCAAAAGAAACTCGATCACTGCCCGTTGTTTGCAACGCACATCCATTACAGACGACATTTTAACAGCTCTGTACAGCGCTGCCACCTGTCAGAAGTCAATGAAACTATACGAGACGAAGCAGGAATGTTTGAAAATATTCCACAAGAAATTTCCGGTTTTTTCAACCAAAATTGGCCAAGAAAAAAAAAGTGTTGCATTACTTATTGAACTGCCCTCGTACCATAATACACTACCATTTGTAAAAAGTGCAACAGCAGGAAGAATACACATGACTGAAACATCCTTCATAGCACACTGTAGTTACATGACAGTTCAGAAAATGATTACAGTTTCAAAACTGTGCATGGACTCTGAGAGTTCAGTATTTTGCTTAGTCCTAGCTTGTTACAGTTGAAGTATAAATTTTATAGCGTGGAATGTAAACTGACCTGATATGTCTCTAGGAAGTTTTTCACCATATTGTTTGCATATGGGACCACAGAGCATCAAAACTAACAACCATGACCCAGACATGTTAGGTGACTGACATTATCAGGTGAATCTGTAGGCCATGTAAGCAGTGCTACTTGTCACTCTTTAACGAAAGCTTGGACATTCATTTCTACTTGTGATTGTGAATTTTTGCACTGAAACATGGAGTTGCCTAAAGAAAGAGAAGTACTACAGGCTCGTATACTGTCCTGATGTAGTGGCTGATGTTGTGGTTACTCTCAATACATAGGAGTTGAAACTGAATGTAGCATCCCATGGCACCACAAAAAAATCACACTTGGTGTTTGTCTGCTGTGCTGCTCAACAATGTGGGCTCCCAGATTGTAGCAACAAGTTGCAGTGGCACTCATTTGAAAACACCAAATTTTTGCCCTTCAGAATGACAATAATGGCATTCACATGCCCATTGTTGTCTGAGGAATTTCTAATCTGTGAACACTGGAAGCTAATGCAATTGCATGAATGCCACCAGCCCACTCCAATGTAGACTGCATCAGACCACTAATGCAGATAGGTACATACTACTGCAGTGCTCCATTGTCAAATAAACACTTTTGACAAAGTTATGAGGCCTTTTGTGACATTGCTGATAAGGTGGCAGTTATCTCATGCAATGGCAACAATGTGTGGTCCAGTAACTGCTTGTCACTGTGTATCATTCTCTTCTACCTACTGATTCCACACATACACCACTGTTACAGAAACAAATCCTGCATGAACCAAAATGTCATACAATAACATTTCTACTTCCCAGAGATCAATAATTTGTTTCATTTGAGCTCACTCATACTAATACTGTGCCCTTTTGTACTGAATGGCTCTTTACTGACTTAGCTTGGTGCAACAATGTCCTTTTTAGATACACAAGAGAGAGCATAGCTAGTCCTTCATATATTCCTGATACCTCTGCAATATTGTTGATACACTCTTTTACACATTCTTCACATTTAAATTCATTCAAAACATTCTTTTTGGCTGTTGAAATTTTTACACGTATTATTTTGTTGTCTGTTACGTGTGAACGTACAGTGCAGATCAGGTACTAGTGTTACTTAAGAATGTATAGAAACTGGTAACTTGATCAGTAGTGAAAATGTCTCATGCCTAGACAAAAAATAGACAAAGTGTCCCAAATTTGCAGGGTTAAAATTATGTGGATGGTTGTTGTTGTTGTTGTTGTTGTTGTCGTTGTGGTCTTCAGTCCTGAGACTGGTTTGATGCAGCTCTCCATGCTACTCTATCCTGTGCAAGGTTCTTCATCTCCCAGTACCTACTGCAGCCTACATCCTTCTGAATCTGCTTAGTGTATTCATCTCTTGGTCTCCCTCTACGATTTTTGCCCTCCACGCTGCCCTCCAATGCTAAATTTGTGATCCCTTGATGCCTCAAAACATGTCCTACCAACCGATCCCTTCTCCTAGTCAAGTTGTGCCACAAACTTCTCTTCTCCCCAATCCTATTCAACACCTCCTCATTAGTTATGTGATCTACCCATCTAATCTTCAGCATTCTTCTGTAGCACCACATTTCGAAAGCTTCTATTCTCTTCTTGTCCAAACTAGTTATCGTCCACGTTTCACTTCCATACATGGCTACACTCCATACAAATACTTTCAGAAACGACTTCCTGACACTTAAGTCTATACTCGACGTTAACAAATTTCTCTTCTTCAGAAACGATTTCCTTGCCATTGCCAGTCTACATTTTATATCCTCTCTACTTCGACCATCATCAGTTATTTTACTCCCTAAATAGCAAAACTCCTTTACTACTTTAAGTGTCTCATTTCCTAATCTAATTCCCTCAGCATCACCCGATTTAATTTGACTACATTCCATTATCCTCGTTTTGCTTTTGTTGATGTTCATCTTATATCCTCCTTTCAAGACACTGTCCATTCCGTTCAACTGCTCTTCCAAGTCCTTTGCTGTCTCTGACAGAATTACAATGTCATCGGCGAACCTTAAAGTTTTTACTGCTTCTCCATGAATTTTAATACCTACTCCGAATTTTTCTTTTGCTTCCTTTACTGCTTGCTCAATATACAGATTGAATAACATCGGGGAGAGGCTACAACCCCGTCTCAATCCTTTCCCAACCACTGCTTCCCTTTCATGCCCCTCGACTCTTATAACTGCCATCTGGTTTCTGTACAAATTGTAAATAGCCTTTCGCTCCCTGTATTTTACCCCTACCACCTTCACAATTTGAAAGAGAGTATTCCAGTCAACATTGTCAAAAGCTTTCTCTAAGTCTACAAATGCTAGAAATGTAGGTTTGCCTTTCCTTAACCTTTCTTCTAAGATAAGTCGTAAGGTTAGTATTGCCTCACGTGTTCCAACATTTCTGTGGAATCCAAATTGATCTTTCCCGAGGTCCGCTTCTACCAGTTTTTCCATTCTTCTGTAAAGAATTCGCGTTAGTATTTTGCAGCTGTGACTTATTAAACTGATAGTTCAGTCATTTTCACATCTGTCAACACCTGCTTTCTTTGGGATTGGAATTATTATATTCTTCTTGAAGTCTGAGGGTATTTCGCCTGTCTCATACATCTTGCTCACCAGATGGTAGAGTTTTGTCATGACTGGCTCTCCCAAGGCCATCAGTAGTTCTAATGGAATGTTGTCTACTCCCAGGGCCTTGTTTCGACTCAGGTCTTTCAGTGCTCTGTCAAACTCTTCATGCAGTATCTTATCTCCCATTTCGTCTTCATCTACATCCTCTTCCATTTCCATAATATTGTCCTCAAGCACATCGCCCTTGTATAGACCCTCTATATGCTCCTTCCACCTTTCTGCCTTCCCTTCTTTGCTTAGAACTGGGTTTCCGTCTGAGTTCTTGATATTCATACAAGTGGTTCTCTTCTCTCCAATGGTCTCTTTAATTTTCCTGTAGGCAGTATCTATCTTACCCCTAGTGAGACAAGCCTCTACATCCTTACATTTGTCCTCTAGCCATCCCTGCTTAGCCATTTTGCACTTCCTGTCGATCTCATTTTTGAGACGTTTGTATTCCTTTTTGCCTGCTTCATTTACTGCATTTTTATATTTTCTCCTTTCATCAATTAAATTCAATATTTCTTCTGTTACCCAAGGATTTCTATTAACCCTTGTCTTTTTACCTACTTGATCGTCTGCTGCCTTCACTACTTCATCCCTCAGAGCTACCCATTCTTCTTCTACTGTATTTCTTTCCCCCACTCCTGTCAATTGTTCCCTTATGCTCTCCCTGAAACTCTCTACAACCTCTGGTTCTTTCAGTTTATCCAGGTCCCAACTCCTTAAATTCCCACCTTTTTGCAGTTTCTTCAGTTTCAATCTGCAGTGCATAACCAATAGATTGTGGTCAGAATCCACATCTGCCCCTGGAAATGTCTTACAATTTAAAACCTGGTTCCTAAATCTCTGTCTTACCATTATATAATCTATCTGATACCTTTTAGTATCTCTAGGATTCTTCCAGGTATACAACCTTCTTTTATGATTCTTGAACCAAGTGTTAGCTATGATTAAGTCATGCTCTGTGCAAAATTCTACAAGGCGGCTTCCTCTTTCATTTCTTCCCCCCAATCCATATTCACCTACTATGTTTCCTTCTCTCCCTTTTCCTACTGATGAATTCCAGTCACCCATGACTATTAAATTTTCGTCTCCCTTCACTACCTGAATAATTTCTTTTATCTCGTCATACATTTCATCTATTTCTTCATCATCTGCAGAGCTAGTTGGCATATAAACTTGTACTACTGTAGTAGGCATAGGCTTTGTGTCTATCTTGGCCACAATAATGCGTTCACTATGCTGTTTGTAGTAGCTAACCCGCACTCCTATTTTTTTTCTTCGTTATTAAACCTACTCCTGCATTACCCCTATTTGATTTTGTATTTATAACCCTATATTCACCTGACTAAAAGTCTTGTTCCTCCTGCCACCGAACTTCACTAATTCCCACTATATCTAACTTTAACCTATCCATTTCCCTTTTTAAATTTTCTAACCCACCTGCCCGATTAAGGGATCTGACATTCCATGCTCCAATCCGTAGAATGCCAGTTTTCTTTCTCCTGATAACGACGTCCTCTTGAGTAGTCCCCACCCGGAGATCCGAATGGGGGACTATTTTACCTCCGGAATATTTTACCCAAGAGGACGCCATCATCATTTAATCATACAGTAAAGCTGCATTTCCTCGGGAAAAATTACGGCTGTAGTTTCCCCTTGCTTTCAGCCGTTCGCAGTACCAGCACAGCAAGGCCGTTTTGGTTAATGTTACAAGGCCAGATCAGTCCATCATCCAGAATGTTGCCCCTGCAACTACTGAAAAGGCTGCTGCCCCTCTTCAGGAACCACATGTTTGTCTGGCCTCTCAACAGATACCCCTCCGTTGTGGTTGCACCTATGGTACGGCCATCAGTATCGCTGAGGCACGCAAGCCTCCCCACCAACGGCAAGGTCCATGGTTCCTGGGGGGATGTGGATGGTAGTTCCTATGTGGATGGTAGAGGAACTAAACTGCGTCCTTTGATGTAGGAAACAAATAATAATAAATGAAAATCCAAGTTTTTATCAGAAAGAAACAATTTATTCCTTGTAGCAGCAACATTAGCTTATAGCAGTTGTTGAAAAAGATAACCAAAGTTCAGCACTGCAATTTTGCACTACATTATTCATTGACATAATTAAGCTGTTGTTTGTGATATGCCTGTAACTGCTGTTTCATCCGTATTCTCCACTCCGTGTTCTTCGAAGTATGCATTTCAAGGACGAGATGACGGGGGCTTATTGATGAATCTTATCCCATATGATCCAACACTTTTTCATCAAATTACATTGTGCAAACAATTCATTTAAAACGAACTGACACAGTTCTCTATACCTTTTACAACCTGGTTTCTTTCCCACGCTGAAAAATTTGATACTTAGAAGTGAAACGTTTTCTTGTACCTTCAGTTGGCTCTCTGGGCTTTACACTCAGCTACACCATATGTTAATTGCATATCGGCAACTACTTGTGTCCAATAATAGTCCATCTTTGCCTACCAGTCATGAACTGTAAAAGATCATTAACCACAATGTAGACACATCACAGATGACGGTGTTCTATTTTTCAAGGCAGCACCTCTAATGTCATCACCATGAATTTCTCTCCTGCACTGACCTCTTTGAGTAGCACTTTCATCCCCATATCCTCAATTGTTTGTTGGAGGTATTCCAATCTCTGTCTTTCCCTATAGTTTTTACACTCTAGAGCTCTGTATAGTACCATGGAGGTTACTCCCTGATGTCCAAACATATGTCCTATCACCCTATCCCTTCTTCTTGTCAGTGTTTTTCATATGTTTCTTTCTCCATCAGTTATTAGGAGAACCACATCATTCCCTATCTTATCGGTTCAGCTAATTTTCAACCTTCTTCTGTAACACAATATCTCAAATGCTTTCGTTATGTTGTGTTTCAGTTTTCCTGCAGTCTGTAATTCGCTACCATACAATGCTGTGTTTGAAATGTGCATTTTCAGAAATTTCCTCCTCAAATTTTATTCACTATGAAACATAAACAGTTTACAAACATTAACTTCACAGTGTAGCATGCCACCACTTTCTAGCAACATTTGTTGAAGTGATTTATATTTGACACTGTTTGGCTTTCTTAAAATGGAAAGATGGCAGACACAAATTTGAAATAAAATGTTTACTTATCTGCTTCATCAGCAACTTCATAGTCTTTTCTAAATTCCTCTGTCCTCATTCCCAAGTGTTAGAAGGATTCAGCCAAATGTAGATAGTAGGCTCAAAGATTATATAGAAAATCAGAGTTCAAATTGTAAGCATCTTACATTTATTAAATTTGCCAGTACAACTTTCATTATTTACAAAAACTTTTATAAACAAATATCTTATTACTGTTACCAAACAATATCATCCACAAGGTCTCACTAAACTGCATATGGCAAGAGCTCTCCCAAAGAACTTCTCACAACAATATCTCTCTTAGAACAAACTTACATAGTAATGTGCATAGCACTGATGGCCCCAAAACAAAGAAAAGCAATAAAAAATAGGAATTTTTACAGTTTTTATAACCAAATTCTTCTAGCACACTTATAATTGTTTTTTATTTTTAAATTAGGATTCTGCAACTCTTCTTCAGGTAAGTAATTTGACCATTACTGACAGCATATTTGCACATGTCCGTGTAGGTAATGTATTTCAATAAAAATGTGAAAAATTAAAATTGGTATCAGTTACTGTTTTAATCATGCTAAAATGATGCACACATCTTGGAAACAAAAAATAAGTGTTTTCATATAAATCTGCCAAAATTATACATCCACTACACAGTATTGAAAAATATATGAAATATTCGTTACCTTGTCACTTGAAAATTATATTGTTCGGTACTGCATGTCTTGAGTATCAGCCCCGAACTTTACAACATTCTCAACAGCGTTACAACATACACTGCTTACTGGCTGAAGTTTTCATTTTCTATCATTGGTTTCTTTTGTCAAAATACTAATGTGTACAATCTTGAAATGAAAGTTTTGGGTGTTCTGCATAATATTTTCACCTGTTTACCAGATTTTTCAGCAACAGGAATCTTTTTTATTTCAATCTGCATTCATGACTTTCATTATTGGCCACCATCTTTAACTCACAAGGAGGGCAGGGGTGGTCAAATACTTTTATGGCAGCATACACTGCTACTCTGGTACCAAGCGCCGTGGGTTTTGAATCCGTGCCAGGCGGCATGGAACTCAATGACCACTAGAGGTCTCTGCAGCAGTTGCACCATAAGCCGTGGCTGTGCGCGCTCCTGGCCCCAAGTCTAACGTGAGGATGCCATTGTGGAGCACGTCGTGCCAGCAGCCAATAGCGGCAAACCCTGTCGTGTATTTAGGCGGCTGCCTCTCACTCAGCAAGGCAGTCTGGTATTCGTATTGAGCTGGTTGATATCTCACTTACAGACATCGTGTTTACGTTGCATGTGCTTACTTCCCATTTACGAGTGGATGTTGTTTGATTTCATGAGGTTATCTCTCGTGACCCCATTGCTTAATACTTTGTTGTTGACCTTGGTGTCTTGCTCGGTTGTCTATCGTCATGCTTGTCCTTCTATTCCCGTTCATGCATCTTGTTTGTTCACGGGCCACTCCTGTTCAGCCCTGCTGCATTTTTGTTAGCGGCAACCCTGCGGCCGTTCCTGTTGCGGTTACATCAGCTAATTTCTGCGTAAGAGAAAGGTCAAGATGTATATAGTGGAGGCTATTTCTGTGTCTGTGAGTTGAATTGCCTCAGAAAATTATTCCATCTTATATCAATGTATAGAAGCATACAAAATAAACTAATTTTCTGATGTTTCCATCACCAAAATCATAATTACACATAGAGCAAATGTTGCTGAATGAAAGCACTTGAGAAGAGCTAGTATATGTGATTGCTAGTTGAAATTCTGATCAAAATGAACATGCAGGGTTTTTTAACAATCAGTTTTACATGTTTCCTTTCCCCTGCACTGTACTGTTATTGACGATGACACATTGTGCCTTCATTGAGTGAGCCGAACTACTCTATGTTATCCAAAGTTAAATGTTACTCCATTTACCAATAACATCTGAATATTTCATTTATTGCTCCTTCTCTTGTACCATGTTATATAACTTAATCTGTCTCTTTTTCAAGTTATTGTGACATTAAGATTTAACGAGTTTCTATTGTCTCTTTACAGTGTTAGAATGCAAGGATCAGTCAAAATACTGTCAGATAGTGAGAACCATGAAAGTGTGTGGTATGTACCAATACCAGTATCAGTGTTGTCAGTCCTGCCGCAGTAAAGGTTAATCTGGCAGATTCAGTCAACTGTTTCTGCAAGAAGAGGGAAAACATCTGTGTATCACTAAAGTTAAATAAAAGCAAGATACAGACTGCGTACTACACAGTGATGATATTCCTCTTTGAAAGATGTAAATATTCTTGGGCATTGGTAGTAGTGATGTGGTCTCAGAATTCTGTGTGTGATTTTTTTTAACAGTGTGCTAATGTTCTGCTTTTACCTTCATATGAAACACCATACTTTTGTGCTATATTTATACCAACATGTTTACACATGGCTACATTTCCTCTGTATAAATGATCAAAACTTGTAATATCTCCATGTGAACTTTAGTTGTGGACATTGGAATATGTGCTATAGCGTGTGAAAATTTACCACAGTCCAAGTGAAAACATTTCACAAACAGTAATGACTTCACCTGAGAGTGTCTTACATTGGCAAAATCAGTGATGTCAGCAAAATAAAGGAAAAGCTGGCTCTTAAACTGTTGCCAATATATTTGTTTTAATATGCCCATCTTAAATTTTCATATAGCTACACAAGTTGAAATTCTTGTTCCACATTCCAAAGAATTTATATTTATAAGTGTAAATAAAATATCAAGAAAATAATGAACATTGAGACTGTCAGATTAATGAAGATAAAACTAAATGTGTGAAGTGCAGTGGACTCTATATTTCCTATTTACATAATAAATCTGAAGTATCTCTTCAGAAAATTGCTATTGTGCTGTCTAACTGATTTTATGCTTTGCATGAGGAAAAAACTAATCCCAGAGTAAATATGGGGCCATCATTCATTTTTGTACACCAAAGGGAAGATTAAAAATGCAGAGTTTGTTATCATAGAAACTTCTGATTTAGGACATATTCCAGAATAGTCATAAGTATCTGAGTTACTGTAAATATTGATATTGGAATAATTCCTTTGATACTGTTGTAATCTTAATAAAGTTTAATTGGTCATATGTAATTTTGCAAGTAATTCAAAGAATCATTCTCAAAATATTCTGGTATCCACATCTAATTACTTGAAAAAATTGTGGGAAGAACATAAATGCAGCGTAATTGCAACATAAATAGTTGTTGTTATGCAATATTACTGTTGATTATAGTGCAGATCAGTTTATGTGTCGTTATTGTGCAATGTAAAATATTTTATTTCAGTTGGATCTAGAATCTTAAAAGCTAAAATTGGGTCATATTAATCTATTATTTGATTTAAACATGCAGTCTCTTTCTCTCAGTTAATTTAATTCTCTAATAATCAGTGACAGGCTTTATTTATTTGAACAAATCAGTTTACAGTACTTTTTCATGCTGTAACTTCATGATAAACAGTAAATTCATTTTCCTCCCTTGATGAGTTTACAGCACTGTTACCAGTACATCACAGAACTCTGTTCACAGTTTCGCTTCATTTTAATGAAGATCTCCATTTATATATAAAGGCATTGGTCTAAGTGAACAATTATGTACCAGTACAAAGGAAGAGATGCTTTTTGTGCATTTAGTACTTTGAACTGAATCAAAATTCTGTAAATCTATGCATTGATCATCACAAATGTAACATAAAAAGGTTTCTGTTTGTGTTTTAATATTATTGCACTCATGCTAATTACTTATTATTTGAAAAATATGGATGTCAAACTCCAGTCATAGAAAGACAGAAAAAACTTGCACTCAGTAAACCTCAACACCTGTTCCTCAGGGAATTCTACATGTGATCCTTCATTGTATATTTGCCATATTTCTTTATTTTAACAGTTTTCATACCTAGATGTTAGAGACTGTGAATGAGAGTAATACATGGTGTGGTGCTGTAGATTACTGAACCCTTTTGCTAGAAAACTGATGTTGCAGTAACATTACAAGTACCATGAATATTTTTCTAAAAAATGCTAGAACAATTCTGATAAGTGTACAGTGTTTTCTGATATCAAAGCTTATTCAATAATTGAAAGATATTTTGTTAACTGGAGTATCTAAAGTAAAAGCAGGAGATGCAAGAAATAACATTTCTGGTAGTTACACTGGGTGTGACTGTTTTTCTTTTTTTGCTACCCAGTTTCTTCTTCTGAATTACCGTTTGATGTGGACAAGGGAGTAATTTATTTTTGTAGAAAGATACATGCAAATCAATTCTCATTTTAAAATGTAAATGCTCCTACAGGGAAGAAAACATTTAATAAAATATGAGTCATGTATTATTCATTAGATCTTAAGAGCTAAGCAGACATAATTTCTGAATATATTATTCTGAACCACTGCACAAAATCTGCAAATGGAAACAGAAACTCGTAGGAACCACAGCACAATGGTAGCAGGAAAATATTAATATTTCATTTAAGTCACAAAAGGAATTCCACTTACTCATGAAAACTCAGTAATTTATGGTTGCAAGAAATGGTTTAATTTTTAATGCTCTTATGCTATTAAAAATATCAATAAGGATACTAGGGTGAGAATAGCTTTTCATTCATTATACATCAGGATAGTAATATAGCTAACATCATGATTGAAATGCAGACTACAACATAACCCAACAACATCTCTGATGTTATTTCTGCTTGTTATATAAAAAACCACATAATAGAACTTAATCCAAGATATTCTAGTTGAGTCTGAATCCACGTGATTGTGTGTGATAGGGAAACTCATATTATGGCAGTGACAATGGTAAAAGTATATGTTTGTCCATGTTATAATTACTTGACTGAATAAGAATTAACTTTTTTCCAAAACTAAGCAAAATAATCAAAAATGAAAATGTTAAAGATACAAGGTCTGCATCCACAAAAAAACATGTGTAACATGCTTATGTGTGGCTAGAAGTAAGATTTTATTCCACTTTACCCCAATCAGTTTTATATTAAGCAATAACTACAGTATCTTGAGTATTAATTTCTTTTCATTCAACAGTGATTTACTGTGTTCAACATTCATAAACACAGGATCTCCAATTTTTACCATTGTCTTTCACTGCCTCATTCTTCTATTTCATCTATCTAATAATATCATATGGACAGTCTAAGCCCTTCAACCTAGCTATGGATGAGAAGGAGAGATTTAGTGGCATTAATCAATCTGTATGTCAATTCGTAACAAATATGCAGAAGTTTCAAATAAACAAGTACTGCTCACAAAGGATATGGAATCAGATCTGTGTCCCACTCCAACATTACTTTCATTGGCATAAATATTACATTATTATTATGTAACTAAAATGACAAATTTGTAATGGAAATCGGTTGCTGATAATATTTCCTCCGAAGAACTATCTTCATTATGTCAGTTCTGGGGATAAAATCTTACTAGACCCTGATATGCTCCAGAATTTCTGAACATTTTTATAGTCTGAAAAATTAACAAGTTAGAATTTTTTGTATTTGCTTTTCACAAATTATATTTGACTGTTTGTTTTTGTAACTGTGAAGATTCATCCCTAATGCCGATCTCAAAGAGGCCAATAGTCAGCCATGTGAAATAATGTCTTGCTGCAACCTAGTGTACATGATCAAATGAAAATCTGTTGTGTACAGAATATGTTTCTAAATTTAGTAACAATTTGAACAGTCTTTGCACATGCCACATTTGTACCTAATCCTTATTTTACTGAAATGTGATATGGCAGATGTAGGTATGGCAAAACATTAACCATGTTTTATAAAAAGGAAAAGAAGCACTTCTTTTGTGTACTCATTTCGAAAACTTGACAGTCTTAAGCCATTTAAGGAAGATGGCATGACTCTTCTCTTACATTATTTATAAATGCCCTCTTTTATCATCTAATTTGCATTACATGTTGATTGTGGTATAGGCTATCACACCAATACCACTATGTTCCTTTTGTGGGATTTTCAACAAAAATAATCAATTGTTGATAATATAATGTAAATGAGTAGATAAAAAATCTACTCACCAAGCAGTGGCTGGGCAACACACACACAAAAGGCTTTAACTTGTACAAGCTTTTGGAGCCAGTGGCTCCTCCTTCTGGCAGATGAGATGAAGGAGAAGGAAGAGGGGTGAAGGAAAAGGACTGGAGAGTTTAGGGAAAGGGGTACACTTTGGAAAAATCATCCAGAAGCCCAGGTCAAGGGAGATTTACTGGCTGGGATGAGAAGGAAATACTGATTGTTGGGGACTGCACCAAATGAGATTTGAAAACCTGGAGCTTAAAGGTGGAAGACAGGCTAATATGCAAGACAGAGATTACTACTAAAACATTTTGCATGAGTCAATAAGTGTTAAAAGCTAAGTGCATTGTATGTAACAGAGGTGGGAGGGTGAAGGCAAAAAATAGACAAGTCAGAAAATGAAAAAGGCAGAAAACTAAAATGGAGTAAGGAATTAGTAGTTACTGTGAATAAATGCTGATACAGAAGGAATAACATAAATTAAGGCCAGGTAGGTGGCAAGCACCAAGGACATGTTGTGGTGCTAGTTCCTAGCTGCAGAGTTCTGAGAAACTGGCACCACAACACGTCCTTGGATCTTGCCATCTACCTGGCCTTAATTTACATTATTCCTTCTGTCTCAACATTTATTCACAGTAACTACTCCTTTCTTCACTCCATTTTAGTTTTCTACATTTTTCGTTTTCTGGCTTGTCTAGTTTTTGCCTTCCCACTCCCACCTCTGTTACATACAATGCACTTAGCTTTTAACACTTATTGACTCATGCACAATGTTTTAGTAGTAATCTCTGTCATGCACATTAGCCTGTCTTCCACCTTTAAGCTCCAGGTTTTCTAATCTCATTTGGTGCAGTCCCCAACAATCAGTATTTCCTTCTCATCCCATCCAGTAAATATCCCTTGACCTGGGCTTCTGGATGATTTTTTTTATCTGTACCCCCTTTCCCTAAACTCTCCAGTCCTTTTCCTTCACCCCTCTTCCTTCTCTGTCAACTCGTCAGCCAGAAGAAGGAGCCACTGGCGCCAAAAGCTTGCAAAGGTTTAATCCTTTCTTGTGTGTGTTCCCCTGTCACCATTTGGTGAGTATAACTTCACAGATAAGTGTGTCTTTCATCATGTACATCTATTTGTAATTAGTTTATTTTGTTTTTGTATTTTTCAACTAAACATCAGCTCTCATCACTTTTCAAACAGAATACACACCGAACAGGAAAGTAGGGTCTTTGTCTCCATTCATTGAGACATCACATTTTGTCCAACAAGCTATGTTTTTCTTTTTTTTTTCTTTATCACAGCTGTAGCGACAATAAATGGTGTATTTTTATTAGCTTCTACAAATATTCTATAATTTCTTACCATACTGCCCAGTAGTGGGATTTCATAAAAACATGGACAATATTCATTGAATTATTCCAGTAAAACCTTTGATCTGTTTTATAAATTGACTGTCAAAGTAATACAGTTTTATTAATTTCAGCAACTTTTGTTTGTGATGTAATTGTGTTTTCAGTGAGGAACAAGAAGCAGCCTTTAAAGTCTTAGAAAAATAGAGTTTGGAAATATGTATCTATTTAGACGGTGTTTGGAGCTTTTGTTTCACAAGGCAGTTCTAAACTGGTGCTGATTAGGATCTCACATGTACAGAAAAGTTGGCTGTACAGTGTTTTTTAATTATAAAATTGAATCTGAGATTAAGTTTTGTTTTCTGGGGAGAGGAATGTATATTACCTGCATCAGTACTCTTAGCAAAAGTCTTTAATATTAGGTGTGTTCAAAGAAAATGTTATTGTATCAAATATTTGACATTTGAAATATGTACTAAAAACTGTTAATACATAAAGTATGTTTATTTTACAATAAAGATATACCAAATTAAAAATAACAAAATGTTTGGTTTCTTGCACTTCACTAAAGAAGAGTTATATAGTGAACTTTATCAGCTATTTCAGCACTACATAATAGATAGGACCAAGGATAAGGATAATAATACCAGTATTACCTTTCCAATAATAATCAAACAGCATGAAAAATCTATAAATTAAATACATGTTCATGATAAAATGAGTATAGTGCCATGTTAAGTACACAACTGACAGCATCACAGTCTACGTCCCATTATAGTTGATGGTGCTGCAAACTTACACAATCTGTTACTGTGTGTGTCAATCCAGGTGTAAGCACAAAAGGAACAAAATATATTTCTAATTTCTAAAAAAATTCTCTCTCTGAATGTGGAAACAAAAGATGAAGAAATGACGTACTTGGAATGGAAAATAAAATCGCAAAAAGCTGGGTATGTGCAGCTAATCATGATGCCAGCTATCCATAGAATGGCTGGCTCCCTATATGTATGTATGACTGGCTTCTAGCATTCATTTACATCTACATTGAGTGTCTTCTTCTAAGAAACTCTCTAGGGCTGTTATGTCTGAGATAAAATTCTTTTTTATCTTGGTGTGCTTCAGGCTGTAGCATTCATCTACATCTACATATATACTCTACAAGCCAGCATATGATGGAGGGTGGAATGATTTATTTTTAATCTGTATCTTTTTGTTGATCAATGAATGGTATATATGTTAGTTTCCATGGTCACCTGTGCTGTGAATTAATTATGGTTCCGACTTGTAATCAGATATGAATAAAGGTGTTTCTGTTCCTCTTAGTGGACTCCTTTTCCTTTGCAGTGTCTTTGGCGCTAAAAGTTGAAAGAAGGCTGGAAACCCTCAGAAATCTGTGTGTTAACCAAGAAAATTTGTTCTTTCACCACTAAACTACTAAAGGTTCTTTATACATCGACAGATAATTTCCATCTGGCATGCAAAATACAATTGTGTCGCCATTGCTTGAATTACATATGTTTTGCCGCATTAGACTGCGCAAAGAGAATACATTACCATAAAGCAAAACATCTGAGAATGAATGAGAGTTATAAAACTTATTTTGTGTTTGCTTCCATTATGTCACTACTGTTATTGTGGGTGCCGTTCTTCCTCAGCTGCAACACACCTCAAAGCCGCAACATCTAAGAACAAGCAGCCCACAGCAGGTGAAGATGCTAAACTCATCATCCTGTCTTGCAGATATGCTGCCCATGTACCTCATATCACCTTCACATTTTAATAGACCATTTCTCCCACGCTGTCCAGAACATAACTATTAATAAAAAAAAAAAATTATTAAACATCTTGATTATCTTTCATAACTTGGAAGGACTGGGGGGGATAACCCTTCATTTTCCCAAAACTGCTGCGTTATACCTCATATTCTCCCACTGAGATGAAAGATGTCTTTAAATAACCAATAACAATTTCTAATTCTGTACATGTATTTAACATAACAAATAACTGTAAGCATTTTGTCTTTTCTAATAATTCCAACGTATTTCCAACCAAAGAAATACTACGTATTTTTATAAAAAGCAACAACATAGATCTCCTTGTTGTTAGTAACTTCTACTAATCTCTATTTACCTTTCTAGTTTTGTGATTTGTGCTGCAGAGAATATGTATATTGTCAACCTTATTTTAACCTCTATAAATTTTCTATATTTTTCTTAGTGCTACTTTCACATCTTAAACTTATTTTCTTTTCTTTATGTATGATATTAATTACTGATTATCCGTGGGCAATATCCACTTATATGCTAATGGTTAGATGAACTGTTTGCTTCCACATATTTAAAGAGTGAATAGGTACTGTTTGGACTTGGTTAACTAACTGCTACACCAGAACCATTGCAGTACGCTAAAGTAGAAATGTGTGAGAAATTAAATAATCTTTGTTTTAATTTTCCACTTCATATTAAATTTTCTATGTAGCCACATTATGTTTAATGATGTAATTGTTATTTATCTGTTTATTTAACCTGATCAGATTAGTGTCTTCAGGACCTCTCTTACACCGGACCAGAGTTCCACACATTTAGTGCCTTTTTTTTACATTATGGTTACCTAGCTAATAACAGTAATTTTAATGTGACAAATAGTAATAAAATCTTTTGAATATTTGCAGACAATGTGAATAAATAGTATAGACTAATAGTTAACAAACTTAATACTGGTGTTACTTCTACTACTGCTGCTGCCACTGTTAATGTTCATAATAATAATAGTAATAATAATAATAATAAATCTGTAAAACCATCATGTCCGTCTTTTTGTCCTTGAAAATGATAATCTCCAAAACTACTTGTCAAATTTTCATGGGGTTTTCAAAGGTGGCTTGGCATAGTTTGGGGCGCCATATAGTATTTGGTTCATCAAAATTGTGTTACGGAAAAAAAGATATTGTGATTTAAAGTTTTAGTAAAACTTTCTTGTCTCTCTGTCCAAATAAGCAAATCTCCAAAACTACTAGATGGATATTTACGGGGTTTCAACTTGTAATTTCAGTGTAGCTAAGGGCACTGTATAGGCAATATTTCATCCGAATTGGATTATAGAGAAAAATATATTCATACATATTATAAAAATGTGTGTGTGCATGTATGTATGTTTGTATATACTGGGTGTCTCACGAAAGATGCCCGGGTACGGATCCATGGGTCACGCAGCACAGCCACCAGGCAACGCCACTGCATCCACCAGCCGGCGACATGCCCGACTCTGATACACTAATCTACTGGTAGTCGGCTGTGTGTAAACTTTCTTTGAGTTAAGCATAAACACTATTGCCATCTGATTAACACCTGTTTACTTTGATTTACAGTAGGTGCTCAAAATGAGGTCCCTTTGTGGTAAGAACAGCCTAACATCTCCTGAACACATTCGACGAATTTCGGCTGCTGAACTGCAGGAAATGGCTAGCCGTACCCTGTCTTCCAACTCTTTGAGCATGTGGGGATTGGTTACATATGCCTTGTCTTTTAACATTCCCCAAAGATAAAAATCACACAGACTTAGATCTGGAGAGCAAGAAGGCCAGTCAACTATCCTATCATCAAAAACGCTTCATATTGCTGTCATAGAAGCATTAGGGATGTGTGGTCTTGCATTGTCCTGCATGAAATAACCTTACATCTTTTTGTAAGGTGTTCATTCTTGAGAAAACAGATGCAGTTTATTGTTCACATACCTATTAGAATATATTGTTTCATGGAAAAAGGTTGGTTCAATAATTCATCTTGCACTAATTGCACACCACACTCCTGTTTTCTCATCATGCAGAAGCTGTAGAACAATTCACGAGGATTTTTGAAACTCCAATGTCAATTGTTTTGGGAATTACACACCCTGACAAATGCAGCCATGCTTCGTCAGGAAAAAAAGCATCTCAGGATCAACTTCCCCATCATGCACAGACTTTAACAACCAGTTGCAACAACAGTGTTGAGCAACAATATCTGGGTTCCTCAATTCATACACTACTATTATTTTGTATGGTTTCAGTTTGCGCACAGCTCTATGAGCAGATGCTCTCGACACACCAGTCTGAAGTTCCAAACGATGCAGATATTTTCTCAGACTTCTTTCCAAGGACTCCAATCTCATCTAATTTATTTTTGGTTAAAACACTAGGTTTTCTAGGGCTTCATTTGTGTAACATAGATCCAGTCCCTTGATATTCCTTCAACAATCTGATTGTCATAAAATCATTGGGAACATGCACACTGGGAAATTTTTGTATGAATTCAACCCGACATTCCACATACGATTCTGTTTTTGCATACTTCAACACAAGGAACACTCGTTGACAAGAAACTCAAAACAAAACACTCAAACACTCAGTTGCACTGTATAGAAGACATGTGCATGGTACACTATGTGATCAAAAGTATCCGGACTCCTGGCTAAAAATGACTTACAAGTTCATGGCGCCCTCTGTCGGTAATGCTGAAATTCAGTATGGTGTTGGCCCACCCTTACACTTGATAATGCCCTCCACTCTTGCAGGCATACATTCAGTCAGGTTCTGGAAGGTTTATTGAGGAATGGCAGCCCATTTTTCATGCAGTACTGCACTGAGGAGAGGTATTGACGTCATTCAGTGAGGTCTGGCATGAAGTCGGCGTTCCAAAACATCCCAAAGGTGTTCTATAGGATTCAGGCCAGGGCTCTTGCAGGCCAGTCCATTACTCCACCACAGGCTGTGCATTGTGAACAGGTGCTCAATCGTGTTGAAAGATGCAATTACCGTCCCTGAATTGCTCTTCAACAGTGGAAAGCAAAAAGGAGCTTAAAACATCAATGTAGGCCTCTGCTGTGATAGTGCCACGCAAAACAAAAAGGGGTTCAACCCCCTCCATATAAAACACGACCACACCATAACACCACTGCCTCCAAATTTTACTGTTGGCGCTATCCACGCCAGCAGATGATGTTCACTGGGCATTCGCCATACCCACACCCTGCCATTGGATCGCCACATTGTGTACCATGATTTGTCACTCCATACAAAGTTTTTCCATTGTTCAACTGTCCAATGTTTATGCTCCTTACACCAAGGGAGTCATCGTTTGGCATTTACCAGCATGATGTGTGGTTTATGAGCAGCCACTCAACTGTAAAATCCAAGTTTTCTCACCCCCTGCCTAACTGTCATAGTACTTGCAGTGGATCCTGATGCAGTTTGGAATTCCTTTGTGATGGTCTGGATAGATGTGTGCCTATTACACATTACGACCCTCTTCAACTGTCAGTGGTCTCTGTCAGTCTACAGACGAGGTCAGCCTGAACGCTTTTGTGCTGTACACATCCCTTCACGTTTCCACTTCACTATCACATCAGAAACAGTGGGCCTAGGGATGTTTAGAAGTGTGGAAGTCTCGCCTGTATGACACAAGTGACACCCTACCACCCGACCACGTTCAAATTAGGTGATAGCACACTGCACCTAATATGAAAAATGTGTGCTTTTGGAGGTGTCAGATACTTTTGATCACGTAGTGCATTTCTGTCTGAGGACCGCACCTAGTGACATATGGGCAGGGAAAGCCCTGGACTCAGGCACAGTTGCAATAATAACATCAAGCAGCAATATTTGAAATGATTAAACTTGACAAAAGAACTCGAAAGAAAACAGCAGTACACTCAGTCAGACAGAGTAGAAGGCGCTCACAAAGTATTGGCGTCTGAGAACTATGCATAGCAACAACCATCAGATGCAGCCGCAACAGCTGACAAACACACCACACAACCCACGGACACCTCCCAAGTGTCTTTCGTGAGACACCCTGTATAATATCATAAACACTGAAATGTCTGAAAAACAGCTGCATCATGCATGACTTTTAAATTTATAATTACTAATCCACTGACCTGATTTCCATGAAATTTTGTAAGGAGATAGCTTGAACCCTAAGAATGAACATAGGCTACTTTGGAATGTGTGTAACACAATACACTTACTGTTCTGAAGAATATTATGCGAATTAGGGAAAAATATTTACTCTTTGAAAAAGCTATTTACTTTTTAACTTTACCATATTTGTGAAAATGATTTTCTTGGTTAAATTGTGCTATGTAATACAATTCAAAGTAATGAATATAGTGCTTATATGATCTCCAGTGTGTTTATTCCATACTGTCATGGTACTTGCTGCATAATGTCGCAAGGTAATGGGGGATAATATGGCCATACAGCAGCTTTGCTGGCAATGGAAATATCTGCTACAAAAAAATGGATGGGATGTGAAAAGCACAAACACAAGTCAGTACATTCATAGACTCATGTTTCCCTGATAAGGAAAAGGCAGCATTCAGCAGTTTCAGATTGTTTAAATTACTTCACCACATAATTGCATATAATTACTGTACATGACTTTGCACTTAAGTAAATAATGTAGGGTGTGCTTGTAATGTGAGTTCTTGGATTTGCTGGATACCTAATCATTGAAATAGAAGTTATGCAAAAACAAGCCCTTCCAAGTAGTTCGTAATTTAAATTTAAAGCACAGCAGCAGAAATAGTATGTTGCTGTACTTCAGTCAATACGTTTCACAGTAGAATTAAGTTACAAAGATGTTTAGAACAACTGCAAAGTAAGTCATTATTTTATTATGACGACACCATTCAGTTTCGATCTTTGTAGTGCCAGACAAGTATTTGTATGTCTCATATTTCGTGCAAAGACATCATTAAATGAAGGGGAAGGGGTGAAACTGTGCCAAAAGATGAAGTTATTCCTAATTATGTAAATCTCATAGCATGTCATAAATTAGAACTGATTTTAATTTTCTGTGCTTAAGAATAAAATTATGTATTAAATGCAGAGTGAAAATAGTGTAATGCAAAATTGATATGAAAGTACTTGTTTTGCGTTTTGATGAGCATTCATAGTTACGTTACATAGTGTTTTTTTTTTTTATTTTTTTTAATTGCAACGAATTATAAAATTATGTGGTGATAATTGTGTGTAAAATTATATAATGTATTTAGGCTTAAGTATTTCAATCTTATAAAATTGTAAACGAATTGTGGCCATGTTTAGGAATTATTTTGATTAATGTTGTGTCACGTGACCCGACTAAGAACTGGAGATATGAGTGTGAAAGTGGGGCTTTTCGTCATTATCTATTGTGGTGGTAAGTTCAGAGTGGCAAAGTGCTGCAAGTGTAACCATGGACACCAGTGTATGTGAATAAACTGTGAAGGAACAACGTGAAAGTGTGTTTTTGTAGTGTACCTCATTTTGTGCAAGGTTGTGGTATAGACAATTGTGTATTCAGTTCACTGCTGTTCAAAGGCTAGCCGATATATGACTCAGTATTGGGGGCACAAATGCAACAGTTCACTACCAAACCCTTTGCAGATGAGCCACGTGAAAAATAGGTAGTGAATGAGCCTGAGTACAGTGGCAATGTACACATTGCATAAAGTATAGCTGCTGTACACACTATCCAGTATTTGAGAGCAAGAGAACATAGTGACTTGCAACAAAATTTACACATAATATCAAACCCTTATGAAACTTTTTCTCACTGACAACCTCCACAGAATGATGAAAAGCAAGAAGTCTATTGCTTATTATATTTCCAGTGTTCATTCATAAAACTGTCGCATCAGTCATGACATCATAATGTTTAAATTTGTTGCATCTTTGCTACTAACTCTTATTCACAACACTTTCAGCAGACAGTATCCACATATGCTACTGAATGGGCCTACAAAATTTTTTCGTTGTGTGGAACATAGTTCAGGAGATATGAGAGAAACGTAAGATGGACAGAGGTAGTGGGGAGGAGGTGATGGACAGAGAGGAGCGGTGGAGGAGATGGACCAGGAAGGGGGGGGGGGGGGGGGGGGGAGGAGCTCGAGGAGTTGGACTGAGACTAGGACAACACTGGGTACTCAGCTAATAGTAGTAGTAGTAGCAGTAGTAGTTATAATAATGATTACGATAGTGACGGATATAAAAAGTATTTATAGATGCACAAAATAGATATATCAACAATGTGGAAGAGATAGATTGCTCCTTGCCGTAAAAAAGACACATTAAGTTGCAGGCAGGCACAATTAAAGGACATGCAAAGCTTTTGGCCACAGCCTTCTTGAGCAAAAAAGAAACACATACCATTCATACACAAAAGTGCACCAAATGCATACATGTCAGCCAAGTCCAGCGGCCCGGGCCAGAATGCAGCTATCACATGGGGTGCAAGCAGCAATCTGGAGGAGGCAGGGAAGCTGAAGAGATAGTATAGTGGTTGGGGGTGGGGGAAGGGGGGGGGGGGGAGACGAACACTGTCTGGTGGAGTGTGCAGAGGCTAGAATGCCAACAGGTGCAGCATCAGGAAGTTGTGGAGCAGGGAGATGGGAAAAAAAGAGCAAAAAAGGAAAGGAACGGGGAAAGATGGGTGGGTGCATTGTCAGAGTGTGCCAGATAAAGACAGTGGGAGACAGGAACGGGGAGAGGTGATAGGACAGAGGGGATGGAAATTGTTGCGTTTAAGGTGTGGGGACAGTATGTTGCCATAGGCTGAGGCTGGGATAATTTTGGGAGTGAAGAGCACATTGTAGGGGCAACTGCCATCTTTGCAGTTCAGAAAAGCTGATATTGGAGGGGAGGATCTAGATGGCTCAGGTACTAATGCAGCGATTGAAATCAAGCATGTTATGTTCGGCTACATGATATGCCATAGGGTGGTTTACTTTGTTCTTGGCCACAATTTGGTGGTGGCAATTCATCGTGGTGGGCAGCTGCTTGGTAGTCATACCATTCACACCTCCTCCAGATTGCTGTTTGCATCCCACATGATAGTTACATTCTGGCCCAAGCTGCTTGAATTGGTGGTCATGCGTGTGTGAGGTGTGTATGAATGGTGTATGTTTCTCTTTTGCTGATGAAGGCTGTGGCCGAAAGCTTTGTGTAAGTGTCTTAATTGTATCTGTCTCCAATTTAACGTGTCTTCTTTATGGTAAGTGCAGGGTGTATACTCCCAGGACAACTGGAGAATTCAGGAAAAACTCGGGGATTTTTTCATCCTGCAGAAAGCCAGGAAAGTCCCTGGAATTTTTTTCAAATTCTGGGAAATTTTTATTGTTTTAGTTTTGAGTTAAATTTCTGTAATTTTAAGAGGTAATAACTAATATTCTAACAAAGAATTTTACTTCAGCCCACTACTGCAGTATAATACTGCAGCAATAAGACATAAACAAGAGAAAAATAGCAATATAAAACTTAAGCAAAGAAAATGCACCATTTACAATAACAAAACATAGTGCAGACAAGTGTTCGCTGACAACAAAATGTGTCTAATGCAGTACGACAAAGACTACACAATACTTCATAACATCAAACTGCCTTCAATGAGCATGGTGTCATAACTGTTTCAATTTGGTTTGTTTGAACAATTACTGGTGGACTCACGCTCATGCACAGAGCTGGAGTCATGTATGAGCAGCCACGTCTCCTGCATCTAGATACTCGAAGTGTGGCTGTTAAATACATAAGCAGTAGCTGCAAGCAGGCAGATGCTACGGGGAAAAATTTTTCTGATGTGACCAAGCTGCCAGATTTGTGCATGTGCAGAGCGGTCAGAGTTGTAGTGAGGAGTTATCTCCATGTGACCTGTGTTAATGTTTTGTGATTTTACTTTTCTCTCTTCATTTACAATCGTCACTTCAAATGAAATCAAAACGGATTTCTGTGTCTGGGAGTTATCAAATGAATTGAAATACGTTCATATCATTACAGAAAACTAAAATATGTTATTAGTTCCAGTTTTCTGACTGTACTTTATTTCCACATTATTAGCATTCAAGCAGTAATAGCTTTGAAGAACAATGAAGTTATCTATGTCACTTTGCTAAAGAAATTTGGCTTTTATTAATCTTTTTCACAGAGGCAATCAATTTATTTGGAACAAAGTGTTTCATTCCAAACTGTTAGCTAGTTTCAACTGTTTGCTGAATTTCAAGTGCACATTTTCATCTTCTGGTATGTAGCACATTATGCAATAATAAAGCTAACACAGTAATAATCAAGGTAACACAGTAATGGTACAGAAAGAGAATTGGCTTCCCAAAAACCACACTGAAAAGCTTTAGCAGAATTTTACGTACCTCCCTTCTGCGAAACACAATGTTTTTTAATAACAAGACATGTTTCAGCACTTGTCTGGTATCTTCTCTAGGCTTGACATTATGTCTTAATTTGTGTTGTTTACGGCTTAAACTTACAGAACGCCATTCTTCTGGGAGCACAAATGACAAAATAATATATGATGCAGAGAATAAAAGCAAAGTAGTCTGGGATGTTATAAAAAAGGAAACGGGGAGAGGCAAACAAACGCAGAATAACATACTGCTAAGGGAGGAGGATAAAGTAATAAATGATCCACAGCAGTTAGCAAACTGTGTAAACGAGCATTTTTCAAGTATTACAGAGAAGCTGTGGCAAAAATTCCCCCAAACAAATGTAACATCTGTAAATAATGTTGCACTAAATACAATGATGTTACTTCCAACCACAAAGAATGAAGTCAGTAAAACAATTCAAAAAATAAAGTCAGTTGGCTTAGATGAAGTACCAATGTGTGTACTGAAACAATGAATAGGGATTATGCAAGGTCCCTTAACAAATATAATAAATGAATCGTTCACATCAGGGACATTTCCAGAGCAGTTAAAACATGCAAGAGTTGTACCTTTGCTTAATAAAGGTAATGCAGAATACATAGAAAATTACTGGCCCATTTCCCTGCTGCCAGCATTCTCAAAAATAATAGAAGCAATTATGAAAGACAGGTTAATGAATTATCTGAATAAATACAATCTTTTAAGTGAATCACAGTTTGGTGTCCGAAGTGGCAAAAATACAGAGTCAGTCATAGTCGAATTCACAAAAGTTGTACCTGATGCTCTTGATAAAGACGAGTGTGTCACAGGCATATTTTTGGATCTTTCTAAGGTGTTTGATACAGTCAACCACAAGATTCTATTAAATAAATTAGAAGCATTAGGAATAAGATGGGTAGCTAATGACTGGTTTCGATCATACCTAACAGATAGGGTACAAAGAGTAGAGATAACACATACTTCAAATAGATCCAAACATTTAGTAAAACACTTTTCAGAACCAAAATACACTAATATAGGGGTTCCACAAGGTAGCATTTTAGGACCAATACTGTTCCTGATATACATCAATGACTTCCCCAGTAGTGTTATTCATGGTAAAAAAATCCTCTTTGCTGATGACAGCAATATTATAGTCACTGAGAAAAGAAGAGATCTCCTTGCTGAGAAAGCAAATGAAACTCTCAAGGAAGTTTATGATTGGTCAATAAGTAATAAAGTGATATTGAACATAAAGAAAACTAATGCCATGAATTTTAGTTGGAAGAGTAAAAATTACAATGTTAAATTAAATGTAGATGGCACCTCTTTAGACTGTGTAACAAATGCAAAATTTCTAGGAATGAATACTGATTCTCAGTTGAAGTGGTGTGAACACACAAAGGTACTTGCAAACAAACAGAATGTCTCCAGAATGAGATTTTCACTCTGCAGCGGAGTGTGTGCTGGCAGAAGTAAAGCTGTGAGGACGGGGCGTGAGTCGTGCTTTGGTAGCTCAGTTGGTAGAGCACTTGTCCGCGAAAGGCAAAGGTCCCCATTTCGAGTCTTGGTCCGGCACACAGTTTTAATCTGCCAGGAAGTTTCAAACAGAATGACATTAGCATGTTACGCCATTAGAATCCTATCATCAGTATGTAACATGCAGTGTCTTTTAGTTAGATATTATTCATGTGTACACTCAATTCTTAGCTATGGCATTCTTTTTTGGGGAACAAATGCACAAAATATTAACACAATTTTCAAACTCCAGGAAAGAGCCATAAGAATAATAACCAAAAATACTAATCAAGCTCATTGTAAAGATCTGTTCAGAACACTGGAGATTTTAACTGCTCCATGTGAATACATTTACCAGTCAGTTGTACACATCAAAAATAACATTGGTAATTACTCCACAAACAGCTCTATCCATGACCATGCAACAAGAGATAGACTCAACTTACATTACCAAGAAAAAATAGACATAAAACTCGAAACAGCATTTTCTAGCAAGGAATAAAACTGTACAATAAATTACCAAAAGAGATTAAAGAAATTGCAAAAATACACTTATTTAAAAAGGCAGCTAAAAAGTACCTGTTATGCAATACATTTTATACATTGAAGGATTACTTAGCTAAAATAGAGTAGTAGTTTAATAAAAAAATGTTATACAAATAAATAATAATAATGATTATAAAATATTCAACATTCCACATAACACCTTCACTTTATGTTTTTTTTCTTTCTTTTTTTTCCTTTCTAGAAATACTTACCCCCAAGCTATGCATAGCACAATACTAACACCTCTTCCTCTTCCTGAGCTCAACATCTCACTCATTGTGGAGGGATGCTGACTCAGCTTTTCAGGACAGCAAATGGGAAGTTGCAGTATAGAAAAAGGCCCAGAGATCACCACTGTGTATGTGTACAATGTGGCATTGCATTATTTAATAAGTTATTTGTAAAAAAAGTATTGTATACCAGGAGTATATCTAATAATTGTATCTAACTAGAAGTCTGTAAATATATGTGTATATGAATCAGCTTATTTTAAATTGATCTAAATTTGTAAATATATCTAAAAACAAAGATGATGTGACTTACCAGATGTCTTATATCCTTGTAAAAAGAGATCTACGGATGAATAAAGCTACTACTACTACTACTACTACTACACACTGTGTTTTATCATTGTACCTCCTCGCAAGGCTTTATATTTACTCCTGGACTAGAATACAAACTGCCAACTATAAAGTTTCTGGGTTTCACAAGTAATCTTGTTTATTTTCACACAGTTTGAAAAACTCATGAAAAGTTTATTTGTCTTATTTCTGTTGTATAGAAGTAAATAAACAACTTTTTCTGTTTTTTCCAAGAAATTTGTATTCCTTATTACTAGCTGTTTCAGTTCTGTGAGGATGTAAACTTGATTGGAAATAATACTTAACAGTTTTCAATGTGTAAGTAAAAAAGTCTATGTTGAAGTCACTACATAGTGAAATATTAAGGCACTTTGAGTTGTATAGTCTAGGTTTGGAATGAATATAGTGCTAAGGACTGCTCTCTAATTTTGCATTCATTATCTGGATACCATACATAAAACAATTGCCCTAAGTGCAGAAACTCTGTATGTCCTCTGAACAACAGGCAGCACCACTGCACATGGCCACGTGATGCCCCACTACGTGTGAAATTCCAAAAAAAATTGCGATGAAAGGTGTGTGAGCAGAGAAAACACCAAATGCAGGTTTCCTATGTCATTGTAGCTGTGCGTGCACATTAATCCTGTCTTCTTACACTCTCTGGCAACTGCTCAAACTAACCCAAAATTTCTAACAAGGTCTGGCATTTGCCTGCTTTATTTCTTCATTTCTTATCCTTGGTGTCAACGTACTGCATTGTTATACTAGCTGAAAAATGGGGTGTGGAAGGCAAACACAGACTACTTTAAATGATGTAGCCGACAAGTGCACATTTGCATTTCACAGACATTTACTTTCACTGTTTACAACCCTACAATAATACACAGTTATAACTGACCAGTGCTCTATTGTTTAACTTTCAATAAGCCTTATTAATAGGTTGCAGGCAAACATCCACATACTGCTACAATAGTTTATTGTTGAACATCTAAGAGCAGTAAAAGCCTTACCACACAGTTCACTGTTCTTGTAGAATAATAAGCTATGTATGGAACAGACATTGCCACTGCTTTAACACACAGCCTATGGGTGTAACATTTATTTCACAGTTTAGTGGATGCATTGTTGTTGATGTAATCAAGACAGGTTCCTCGTCTGAAACTCAGCTGTAGACTGACTGTCTCGGGACCAAAAATTGGGCCCTTATATATCCTCACAATAATACCTGCTGAAACTACACATTGTTAGAAGTTTAATTTACAGAAATTACAATTAAAACTTAACTCATTAAATTAACTGAATACATAGAAAAATTGGTTCTTTTTAACAGTTTCTTCCACTACAAGAGTTAAGCCAAATTATTTGTTTAAATGATGAAATTAAAAAATATCATATTGCAAACAATAATTTTGACAAAACTGTTATTACTTTGGAATTAATTAAGGCGTAGCTTTGCTAACATGTTTTTGAATAGAGCCAAATAAATCCCTTTAAGAATACTATTAGTTGTTCCTCCAAATGTTCATAATTATTATAGAATTTGTATTTGTTTATAAATCAACTATACAATTTAAGTTACAAAACAATCACTGATTTCATTCTATAATGAAAGATACTGACTTGGAATAGTCAAAATAAATTAGAAAACCAACTACATACATAAAACTAAGCACAACCCGGGATTGAAATGACTCCTTACCCTCTCCTTTAAAACCCACATCCTTTCATCTTTCCCTCTCCTTCCCTCTTTCCTGACGAAGCAACCGTTGGTTGCGAAAGCTAGAATTTTGTGTGTATGTTTGTGTTTGTTTGTGTGTCTGTCAACCTGCCAGCACTTTCATTTGGTTAGTCACTTCATCTTTGTTTTTATAGAGGGAAACATTCCACGTAGGAAAAATATATCTAAAAACAGAGATGATGTGACTTACCAAATGAAAGTGCTGGCAGGTCGATAGACACACAAACAAACACAAACATACACACAAAATTCAAGCTTTCGCAACAAACTGTTGCCTCATCAGGAAAGAGAGAAGGAGAGGGAAAGACGAAAGGATGTGGGTTTTAAGGGAGAGGGTAAGGAGTCATTCCAATCCCGGGAGCGGAAAGACTTACCTTAGGGGGAAAAAAGGACGGGTATACACTCGCACACACACACACACACACATATCCATCCACACATATACAGACACAAGCAGACATATTTAAAGACAAAGAGTTTGGGCAGAGATGTCAGTCGAGGCAGAAGTGCAGAGGCAAAGATGTTGTTGAATGACAGGTGAGGTATGAGTGGCGGCAACTTGAAATTAGCGGAGATTGAGGCCTGGTGGATAACAGGAAGAGAGGATACATTGAAGAGCAAGTTCCCATCTCCGGAGTTCGGATAGGTTGGTATTAGTGGGAAGTATCCAGATAACCTGGACGGTGTAACACTGTGCCAAGATGTGCTGGCCGTGCACCAAGGAATGTTTAGCCACAGGGTGATCCTCATTACCAACAAACACTGTCTGCCTGTGTCCATTCATGCGAATGGAGAGTTTGTTGCTGGTCATTCCCACATAGAATGCGTCACAGTGTAGGCAGGTCAGTTGGTAAATCACATGGGTGCTTTCACACGTGGCTCTGCCTTTGATCGTGTACACCTTACGGGTTACAGGACTGGAGTAGGTGGTGGTGGGAGGGTGCATGGGACAGGTTTTACACCGGGGGCGGTTACAAGGGTAGGAGCCAGAGGGTAGGGAAGGTGGTTTGGGGATTTCATAGGGATGAACTAAGAGGTTACGAAGGTTAGGTGGACGGCAGAAAGACACTCTTGGTGGAGTGGGGAGGATTTCATGAAGGATGGATCTCATTTCAGGGCAGGATTTGAGGAAGTCGTATCCCTGCTGGAGAGCCACATTCAGAATCTGATCCAGTCCCGGAAAGTATCCTGTCACAAGTGGGGCACTTTTGTGGTTCTTCTGTGGGAGGTTCTGGGTTTGAGGGGATGAGGAAGTGGCTCTGGTTATTTGCTTCTGTACCAGGTCGTGAGGGTAGTTGCGGGATGCGAAAGCTGTTGTCAGGTTGTTGGTGTAACGCTTCAGGGATTCCGGACTGGAGCAGATTCGTTTGCCACGAAGACATAGGCTGTAGGGAAGGGACCGTTTGATGTGAAATGGGTGGCAGCTGTCGTAATGGAGGTACTGTTGCTTGTTGGTGGGTTTAATGTGGACGGACGTGTGAAGCTGGCCATTGGACAGGTGGAGGTCAACATCAAGGAAAGTGGCATGGGATTTGGAGTAGGACCAGGTGAATCTGATGGAACCAAAGGAACCAAGCACAAAGCTAGATATGGTGTTATATTCTTTAAAACTGAGGGCCTATCTTTGTCTTTTATGAAAATGTGGATTATACTCACGTATGTTAATGGTAATTAGTTAAAAGTGAAAAAATGAATTTTAAGGTGGCAGGTGCAAAACAAGAGGGGAAGAAAAAATATCACAGCTTACTTTGTCACAAGGTCACAGTAAAAAATTGCGAATGGTGGTTTGACAAGCATTACTCCCAAAGTAAATATCCTTTTACGCAAGCTGAATTATGTTATATGTGAGACTGAGCAATGAATTTCTCAAATCATTAAATCACAGATTGTTTGACTCTCATTAAAACCTTAACACTTCAAGGACCAGCCACTCTGGAAACTTTAGTGCCCAGAAAATTGCCATTCATGCCATTATTTCGAATCTTACTGCACATTTTTGTTTGATATATCTTAAATGGGTAATATATGCTAAAAAAAGAGCAATATTACATGTAAAAGCTTAGCTTTTCTTGTAGCTATACTACACGTTTATTAATTTAAATCATAAACTGCCATAGTTGTGTGTGTGTGCTACTTAACAGTGATGTCGCTATTAGCAGACTACATCATGTGTCCCATACTCTGCAGGCACATGGGGGGAGGGGTTTATTAGTTATTGGGAGCTCCAACGTTAAGCGGGTGATGGAGCCCCTTAGGGAAATAGCGGAAAGGTCGGGGAAGAAGGCCAGTGTTCACTCCGTCTGCTTGCCGGGGGGTCTCATCCAAGATGTGGAGGAGGCCCTGCTGGTGGCGATAGAGAGCACTGGGTGCACCCGACTGCAATTTGTTGCTCATGTCGGCACCAATGACTCCTACCGTCTGGGTTCAGAGGTCATCCTCAGTTTGTACAGGCGGTTGGCGGAATTGGTGAAGGCGGAAAGCCTCGCTCGCGGGGTGGAATCAGAGCTAACTATTTGTAGTATCGTTCCCAGAACCGATCGCAGTCCTCTGGTTTGGAGCCGAGTGGAAGGCTTAAACCAGAGGCTCAGACGATTCTGCGGAGATCTGGGGTGCAAATTTATTGACCTCCGCTATCGGGTAGAGAAATGTAGGGTCCCCCTGAATAGGTCAGGCGTGCACTACACCCCGGAAGCGGCTACAAGTGTAGCGGAGTACATGTGGACTGCACATGGGGGTTTTTTAGGTTAGAGAATTCCCTCCCTAGGCCCGACAAGACGCCACCTGAGACGTGGCAAGGTAGGAGTAGGCAAAATGCAACAAGGAATAACAATATTAATGTGCTAATAGTAAACTGCAGGGAGACAGGCTTGACAGTGAAGGGGGAGGCATGCTTATAGCGATAAGAAGTGCAATAGTATCGAAGGAAATTGACGGAGATCCGAAATGTGAAATAATTTGGGTGAAGGACATGGTTAAAGCAGGCTCAGACATGGTAATTGGATGTCTCTATAGGCCCCCTGGCTCAGCAGCTGTTGTGGCTGAGCACCTGAAGGATGATTTGGAAAATATTTCGAGTAGATTTCCCCACCATGTTATAGTTCTGGGTGGAGATTTTAATTTGCCGGATATAGACTGGGAGACTCAAACGTTCATAATGGGTGGCAGGAACAAAGAATCCAGTGAAATTTTTTAAAGTGCTTTTAAGTGCTTTATCTGAAAACTACCTTGAGCAGTTAAACAGAGAACCAACTCATGGCGATAACATATTAGACCTTCTGGTGACTAACAGACCCGAACTATTTGAAACAGTTAACACAGAACAGGGAATCAGCGATCATAAAGTGGTTACTGCACTGATGATTTCAGCCGTAAATAGAACTATTAAAAAAGGTAGGAAGATTTTTATGTTTAGCAAAAGTGACAAAAAGCAGATTACAGAGTACCTGACAGCTCAACACAAAAGTTTTGTCTCAAGTACAGATAGTGTTGAGAATCAGTGGACAAAGTTCAAAACCATCATACAATATGCGTTAGATGAGTATGCACCAAGCAAGATCGTAAGAGGTGGAAAAGAGCCACCGTGGTACAACAACTGAGTTAGAAAACTGCTACGGAATCAAAGAGAACTTCACAGCAAACATAAACGTAGCCAAAGCCTTGCAGACAAACAAAAATCACGCGAAGCGAAATGTAGTGTGAGGAGGGCTATGCGAGAGGCGTTCAATAAATTCGAAAGTAAAGTTCTATGTACTGACTTGGCAGAAAATCCTAAGAAATTTTGGTCTTATGTCAAAGCGGTAGGTGGATCAAAACAAAATGTCCAGACACTCTGTGACCAAAATGGTACTGAAACAGAGGATGACAGACTAAAGGCTGAAATACTAAATGTCTTGTTCCAAAGCTGTTTCACAGAGGAAGACTGCACTGTAGTTCCTTCTCTAGATTGTCGCACAGATGACAAAATGGTAGATATCGAAATAGACAATAGAGGGATAGAGAAACAATTAAAATCACTCAAATGAGGAAAGGCCGCTGGACCTGATGGGATACCAGCTCGATTTTACACAGAGTACGCGAAGGAACTTGCCCCCCTTCTTGCAGCGGTGTACCATAGGTCTCTAGAAGAGCGTAGCATTCCAAAGGATTGGAAAAGGGCACAGGTCATCCCCATTTTCAAGAAGGGACGTTGAACAGATGTGCAGAACTATAGACCTATATCTCTAACGTCGATCAGTTGTAGAATTCTGGAACACATATTATGTTCGAGTATAATGACTTTTCTGGAGACTAGAAATCTACTCTGTAGGAATCAGCATGGGTTTCAAAAAAGACGGTCGTGTGAAACCCAGCTCGCGCTATTCGTCCACGAGACTCAGAGGGCCATAGACACAGGTTCACAGGTAGATGCCGTGTTTCTTGACTTCCGCAAGGCGTTCGATACAGTTCCCCACAGTCGTTTAATGAACAAAGTAAGAGCATATGGACTATCAGACCAATTGTGTGATTGGATTGAGGAGTTCCTAGATAACAGAATGCAGCATTTCATTCTCAATGGAGAGAAGTCTTCCGAAGTGAGAGTAATTTCAGGTGTGCCGCAGGCGAGTGTCATAGGACCGTTGCTATTCACAATATACATAAATGACCTTGTGGATGACATCGGAAGTTCACTGAGGCTTTTTGCAGATGATTCGGTGGTGTATCGAGAGGTTGCAACAATGGAAAATTGTACTGAAATGCAGGAGGATCTGCAGCGAATTGACGCATGGTGCAGGGAATGGCAATTCAATCTCAATGTAGACAAGTGTAATGTGCTGCGAATACATAGAAATATAGTTCACTTATCATTTAGCTACAAAATAGCAGGTCAGCAACTGGAAGCAGTTAATTCCATAAATTATATGGGAGTGTGCATTAGGAGTGATTTAAAATGGAATGATCATATAAAGTTGATGGTTGATAAAGCAGATGCCAGACTGAGATTCATTGGAAGAATCCTAAGGAAATGCAATCCGAAAACAAAGGAAGTAGGTTACAGTACACTTGTTCGCCCACTGCTTGAATACTGCTCAGCAGTGTGGGATCCATACCAGATAGGAAAACAAAGGAAGTAGGTTACAGTACGCTTGTTCGCCCACTGCTTGAATACTGCTCAGCAGTGTGGGATCCATACCACATAGGGTTGATAGAAGAGATAGAGAAGATCCAACGGAGAGCAGTGCGCTTCGTTACAGGATCATTTAGTAATCGCGAAAGCGTTACGGAGATGATAGATAAACTCCAGTGGAAGACTCTGTAGGAGAGACGCTCAGTAGGTTGGTATGGGCTTTTGTTGAAGTTTCGAGAACATACCTTCACCGAAGAGTCAAGCAGTATATTGCTCCCTCCTACGTATATCTCGCAAAGAGACCATGAGGATAAAATGAGAGAGATTAGAGCCCACACAGAAGCATACCGACAATCCTTCTTTCCATGAACAATACGAGACTGGAGTAGAAGGGAGAACCGATAGAGGTACTCAATGTACCCTCCGCTACACACCGTCAGGTGGCTTGCGAAGTATGGATGTAGATATCTGCTGTCATTTGCCAGCAAGATAATGTAACAAGAGCTGACTGTCTGAGAGAAGTGCGTCAAAGTCATGACTTCAGTGCTTTGTAAATTAACATGCTGTGTTTGATGGAATTCGACTTATACTTTCAGAATATGAAAATATGCAACATTCATGTTGCTGTCTGTCAAAAATCTTTCCAAAATGCATTATTTTTTTACTGGGTTTCATTTCCCAAAGTGTCAGGAAGTTCTACTCCGGGGTATAAAACCTTCGCCATTCAAAGGATTGATGAATTTGACTGTTCTGAGTGAAAGTACATTGTCAGTTAACATTGAGAAAGTGTATCTTCATCCAGAAAAATTTGTATTTTCAACAGGGGAATTCCAGAAAAATCTGGGAATTCTTTTTCCTTGTAAGTAGCAATCTATCTTTTCCACATTGTTGTTATTCCTACCTGGAGTTTCCTTTGTTTGTTTTATTTTCTGATATAGTGAGTTCTGGGTAACGGAAATTAAGGAGATTGCACCAGGTAAGAAGTGGGGATAGAGGAAGATCTGGTTAGAAAGGAGTATGTAAAGAGATAACAAGTGCATACAAGGACCATCGTAGTCTTTATTGTTGCTTCAGTAGATATGTCATTAACAGTTTTTTGAAACTAGTGGTGTTATTCATTTCTGTAACATAATGAGGGAGGTCAGTTCAGAGTCAAGTTTGTGCTATGGAAAAGGACATTGAGAGAGTGACTGAGTGATTAAGTGGAACAGAAAAGATTTTGCTCTGATGGGAACAGGTGTTTCTGCCATGTTGTTCACACAAGAGAGTTAGGATCGAGAAGAGGTATGAGGGACAGTGTATGTTGATAAGACAGTAGAGAAGAAAGAGGGTATGGAAATCTGCATGCTTGTCTGTATGCAGCCAGTATACCCGTGCATATGACAGTGAAATATGATCGAAGAGTTGAGTGTCACAGACACATTAGACATGGGTGTTCATAACAAGTTCCAAGTGCTATGAGCTTTCCTGAGAAAGACCTTCCGGGATAACATTGTTGTAATCAATAATTGGAAGTATAAGGGTTTGTACAAGTTTCTTTTACAGGTCAAGAGGGAAGAACATTGTATACGTCCATAGGGCAAAGAGAGATGCCAATGCGGAAAGTGCTCATCCTATTCGTCAGATCATTAATGTATACAGAGAATAAGAGTGGTCCTTTCAAATTTCTCTGGTGGGCTCCTGACAATACTCTTGTCTCATTTGAACACTTGTCACTGAGGACAATGTACTGCGTTGTATCACTTAAGAAGTCTACAAGCCATTCACATATCTGGGAACCTATCCCATATTCTCTCGGGTGGCATACCTTCTCTTGAAACTAAGGAAGGTAGTGAGCTTGGAGTACCTCAGGGTGACATACTTTGGGCTATTCCAGTCACATGTTTCATATGGTCTGATTATATGGGGGCACTCCCCTCACATCAAAAACATATTGAAATTACAAAAAAAAGTCATACGTATAATATGTAAAAGAGGTCATAGGGAACACTGTCGTCCTCTTTTTTCCAGACTCAGAATACTTACCATTATAAATCTATACATCTACGTGTCTGTACTCTATATTAAAAATAATATTTCAGAATTTATTGCCAGAAGGGAAATACACAAACACAACATCAGGGCTAACGGTAATTTAGACATACCACACCACAGATTAGCGAGAACAGGAAATTCCCACAGAGTTAACCCACTCGAAATGTTCAATAAACTGCCAGTTCATGTTCAGTCTATGGATACAAATTCTTTTAAAATTAAGTGGTACAGCTGGCTGTCAGATCATCCATTCTGTGACATTAAAGAATTCTTTGAGATGCCTGAGGAGAATATAAGCATTTAAAAGTTGTCTGTAGTTAAACATATTATTTTGTGCTGTGGTTAATCATGTGTAATTACAAAGTTTATACTATAAACAATAAAATACCATATTATATTAGACTATAAGATAGCTTGTTGCGTTAACTTTTAAAAGCTATCCTTTGTAATTTGGTACACTGCCATGCTTCAAATGTATTCTATAATGTCTTGATGGAAGTTTATTTTATTATTCTGTATGACGAAGCCAATATCATTGTAAAATGATCTATGGTGAATAAAATTCTTGATTCTCAGTCCGTTGTCAACAGTCTGCAGTGGGCACCACAACAAATGCTTTCTGGAAGTCTAGGAATATGTAATCTGCCTGTTGCCTGTCAGCCATGGTTCAGACAATATCATGCAAAAAAAGAGCAAGATGAGTTTCACACAAGTGATGCTTTCTAAATCCGTGTAGATTTGTGAACAGAAGCTTTTTTATCTCAATGAAATTTATTGTATTCGAACCTAGAATATGTTCATATGTAATAATACTGTAATAATACTGTAGCATACTGCTGTCAAGAATATGGGTCTGTAATTTTGTGGATCCATTTTTATACCATATTCCATGAGGTTTCAGGATTGCAGTTGAATCATGTTGACTTCTTGCCACAGTATTTTGGCTGGCAACTGTACAGCCATCTTCAGGCGTCCACCATTGGAGACTTCTAGTTCACAGTGTTGGCTTTGTAGCAAAACTGACGCATATGTATTGGCGGCCGTCACAGGACCTTCCTCTATTGAGTCAGTGCCCTCTGCAAATACTGTTCCATCTGTGGTGCACAGGAGCATGCAAAATGATGAAACTACATGTCCGGCCTCTATTGGAAAAAGTGTTTGTGGTGCTATAAACAAATGTCAGATGTTGCCAGACGTGTCATTATGAGTAAAATATTTCTTCTCAGAATAAATTTGTATTTTCAACAGGGAAATCCCAGAAAACCGTGGGAATTCTTTATCCTTGTAAGTAGCAATCTCTCTTCTCCACAGTGTTGATATTCCTACCTGGAGTTTTCTTTGATTGTTTTATACTGCGTTCTGGGGTAAGAATTGGGGATAGCAATCTGATGTACTGGCATTACGTCAGTATAAAAACAAATGACAAAAACGGTAAGTTTTTATTACAAATTAATGCTTCTCGCATTTTCTCGTGTAACGTGGCTGCTACGCCTCTCCTCATTAAATAACTTATGGTCCTAGGTCAACTGCAAGGCACTTAAACCGGTCAAGAATTTAGTTCTCGAAAAAAAAAAACATGACCTGTAAAATGTCGTACTTGTCTGTTGCACTGACATAGAAGCTTCTATTTTGTACAGAATGAAGAGACTGGGTACCTTAATACGTGACATAAATTTCCGGCCGATAAATGTAACCTTTCCCGAGAGAAAGGCAAGCAATGTGATGTGGCAGTACGTCAGTACAAAAGTAAATGACAAAAAGGGTACATTTTCTCACGTTTTTACTACAAATTAATGCTTCTCGCGTTTTCTCGTGTAATGTGGCTTCTATGCCTCGTCTCTTGCCAAATCTTATGGTTCTAGGTCAACTGCAAGGCACTTAAACCGGTCAATAATTCCGTTTTCGATAACCAAAATATGACCTGTAAAATGGCGTACTTATCGATTGCACTTACGTGGAAGCTTCTATTTTATACTGAACGAAGAGACTGGGTACCTTAGTACGTGACATAAATTTCCAGCCGATAAATGTAACCTTTTCCGAGAGAAAGGCGTGTAATGTGATTGGTTTTGGTTGGTTTGATTTTTAAAGGGACCAAACTGCGTGGTCATTGGTCCCTTGTTCCATAGAACCAAGTCCATGGGATAAAACGGAAAATGTACCATACACACCACAGGAATTCTAGATGCACGAAAAAATAAGCACAAAGCTGAACACACTTGGGACAACAGAAGACAAGAAATCACAGACATGCAAGAAACAGGCAGATGAGCTTACAACAGGAGAGCAGATGCCCTGGGATCGCCGATCACGAGGATAAAAAAGGATGAGCCAGCCACTCTGCAACACATTAAAATCTCTAACCTAAAAGTACTAGGGTAGAAAGCATAGGAAGACAAGGGACAGGAGCTAAAACTTAAACCAAGGAATAAAAACCAGCGTCATGTACAAAATGTATAGCCAAGTTAGCCATGGAGATATCACCTCCTAAGATCGAAGGAAGTGCGTCAGGAAGATTAAAATTCCGTCGCAGAACGGCTAGATGTGGACAGTCCAACAAAATGTGTACCACTGTCAGATGGGAATCGCAGCGACAGCATGTTGGGGCCTCACATCGTAGAAGATAGCCCGCAGAGAAGTCTCACACTCATGTGTGCTCTCCTTGATGGAGCAGAGTTTATTGGGCGTAACTAAATTGCGCCATTCAGCATCCCAAATCCCGAAAACTTTGTGGCATAACTCCAATCGGAGGTCAGGTTTGGGTATACCAATATCCAGAAGCGGCTTACGAGTGGCCTGTTTGGTCAGGCTGTCAACGAGCTCATTTCCTGGATTTCCGACATGCCCTGAGGTCCATACAAAGACCATTGAACGACCAGACCATTAGAGGGTATAAACCGACTCCTGGACAGTTGCTGCCATATGATGGCGCAGGTAGTACTGATCAATGGCCTGTAAACCACTCAACGAATCACTGCAGACCAGGTAGGGCATACTGGGGCAGGAACAAATACACTCAAGGGCACGAGAGATGGGCACCAGTTCGGCAGTGAAGACACTGTAACCATCCGGCAAGGAGCGCTGTTCGATATGTGCCGAGTGAGACTAGGCAAAGAATATGTGACCATCAACCATAGAATCGCTGGTATAGATGACTTCAGAATCCTGGGACGCATCAGGGATCGATAGGAAGTGACTGCAGAGTGCCTCAGGAGGAACCAAGTCCTTATGGAAATGCGATAGGTCCAGTCTTAGTTTCGGCTGAGGCATACACCACAGGGGCAAATGCTGATGGGCCCACACGAGATGCTGTAAAGGAAAGGACTCAAGTTCCGACAACAGGGAGTGGGCACGTACAGGGATTGTTATCCCTGACTGAAGTCGCCATTCAAGGAGAGGAACCACCATGTTTGGGAATAAAAGATGGTAATTCGGATGCTGAGGCGAACTATGGACGTGCGCTGCATAGTTGGTGAGCAGTTGGAGGCGTCTGGTGTGTAATGGAGGGACTCCAGCCTCCACTAGTAGACTGGCCACTGGACTCTATCGAAAAACGCCCGTCACTTGACGAAACCTGCAGTGGTGCACAGGATCAAGCAACTTCAATGCTGAGGGCACTGACGAACCACGGTCAAGTCATGAGTGAACTAGGGCTTTGTAGAGCCACAGCAACGTAGAGCGATCTGCCCCCCAAGTGATGTTGCTCAGGCAGTGGGGGGCATTAAGATGCTGCCAGTACTTTCACTTAAGCTGACGAGTGTGAGGGAGCCATGTTAGCCGGGCGTCGAAAACCAGTCCCAAAAAGCAATATGTTTTGACTACCCATAGTGGATAGCCAGCAAGAAAAAGTGCAGGGTCTCGATGGTCTGTCCGTCGCTGACAGAAGTGCAAAACACAGGTCTTGTCAACAGAGACTTGAGATCCATGGGCGAGAGCCCATGACTGTGCAGTCCAAATGGGTCCCTGTAGTCGGAGTTCAGCAGCACCAATGGTTGAGGAACTGAAGTACAGGCAGAAATCGTGAGCATATAAGGAGGGCGACACTGACAACTCTACAGATGCTGCGAGGCCATTGATAGTGACTAAAAACAGTGGAACGCTCAATACAGAGACCTGCGGGACCCAATTCTCTTGGATATGGGAGGAGCTAAAGGAGCCTCCGGCCTGAACACGGAAGGTACAGAGGGAGAGAAAGTTCCGTATAAAAATCGGGAGCGAGCCACAGAGGCCTGTCGCAAGGATGTGGTGGGAGGAGCTAAAGGAGCCTCCGGCTTGAACACGGAAAGTACAGAGGGAGAGAAAGTTCCGTATAAAAATCAGGAGTGAGCCATGGAGGCCGCCCTCATGCAGCGTCGCAAGGATGTGGTGGTGCCACGTCGTGTTGTAGGCCCTTCGTAAATAAAAAAAGGTGGCTACCAGATGTTCGGATGGCAGACTCAACACACACCAAATTATCTGTCGTTGAGCGGCCTCAGCGGAAACAACCCTAGGATGGAGCCAGAAGGTCCCAAGACTCCAGGAGCCAACACAACCTCTGGTTCACCATTTGTTCAAGTAATCTGCAGAGAACATCGGTGAGGCTAATGGGATGGTAGCTGTCCAACACTGCAGTGTTATTCCCAGGTTTCAACACTGGGATGATGATGCTGTCTTGCCACTGGGACAGGAACCCTCCCTCGCCCAGATGCGATTCAAGATAGACAGAATCTGAGGCACTGAGGCCACAGACAGATGTTTGAGTAATTGGGAGTGAATTGGGTCAGGGCTTGTAGCTGTGCCAGGGCAATGGTAAGGAATTCCCACTCAGTAAAAGAATGTCATGTGACGAGAGTCTCCCATTGGGCAGACATTGGTGGCAACCTGATTATCTCTCGAACCCCGATGAACGCACCAGACGAAATGAACGCCTCACCACTGTAAATTGGCGTGCAGCTCGTCATCAGACTGCAAAAGAAGGTCCCTATGGAATATAATACCCTGGACCATATTTAACCTCTTATGGAGCGTGATGCTAACTGAAACATCCCCCAACTTTTCACAAGTGAGTAACCTTCATGACTGGGCAGATGATGCTGTTTTTATCAAAACTGATGCAGAGCACATTTTGGACAAGCCCTCCACCTCCCCAAACTTGTCCTCCAAATACTCTAAAAAGAACTGAGGCTTCATGGACACAAAGGATTCCCCATCAACTCTTGTACATACAAGGTAGCTGGGTGAATAAGCTACATTGATATCCTTAGACTTTCGTTCCTCCCATTGTGTGGCCAGGAAGGGGAACGATTTGGGGTCATATACATGTTTGCATTAAATTGAACACTCGAATGCTTAGAGACTGCTGGTGGCTGGCAACCAGCAAGAGATGATGTACCACGCTTCACTGCCAGTCATCCACCCTGATACCACCAACTCCGACCGAGGGCACGCACCACGGGCGCCACCCAGACTCAGCTAGGGCCACCTGGCAGGATGATCATTGCCAGGAGTCCCGATGCCACAGGGAGATTGGCATCTACTCCATGGCACACGTGGGGAGTTAACGGCGCAGGCATGACCAGAGCGATCCCTGTATCGTCAGTGGGCTGCAACCAACAGGATGCATGGCGGCCCCACCGCAACGGACTGGCTACCGTGCTGGATATCAGGAGACAAGTAGTCCATGGTCGTCGTCGGCGCAGAAAGGGACACAGCATAGTGGATGGCGGAAACGGCACCCGGAAATGTTTCCTCGTCCAAGAGATGGAGAGTGAGCAGGACTGCAATGCGACGACAAGAAAGCGGGATAAAGATCTAAATGCACAATGGACACAATGCACCATGTAAGGCACCCTACCCCAATTCGGTCGCTCATCGGAAGAATTATGAAATATGGAGGTCAAACCCTACAGGAGATCATCACATCAAGGCCAAAACCTGTGAGACTCTGTTTAGTCGCCTCTTACGACAGGCGGGAATACCTCAGGCCTATCCTTTTCCCAAACCCGCAAGGGGCGTCCTGGCATTACGTCAGTATGAAAACAAATGACAAAAACGGTACATTTTCTTATGTTTTTACTACAAATTAATGCTTCTCGCATTTTCTCGTGTTTTGTGGCTACTACGTCTCGTCTCATGCCAAACCTTATGGTCCTAGGTCGACTGCAACGCATTTAAACCGGTCAATAATTGAGTTTTCGATAACCAAAACATGACATGTTAAATGGCGTACTTGTCGATTGCATTTACTTAGAAGCTTCTATTTTGTACAGAACGAAGAGACTGAGTGCCTTAATACGTGACATAAATTTCCAGCCGATAAATGTAGCTTTTCTCGAGAGAAAGGCGAGCAATGTGACGTACTGGCATTACGTCAGTACGAAAACAAATGACAAAAACGGTACATTTTCATACGTTTTTACCTCAATTTAATGCTTCTCGCATTTTCTCGTGTATCGTGGGGGCTACAGCTCGTCTCGTGCCAAAACGTATGGTCCTAGGTCAATTGCAAGGCACTTAAACCGGTCAATAATTGAGTCTTCGATAGCCAAAACATAAACCTGTAAAATGGCATACTTATCGATTGCATTTATTTAGAAGCTTCTATTTGGTACAGAACGAAGATACTTGGTACGTGACATAAATTTTCAGCCTATAAATGTGTCCTTTCCCGAGAGAAAGGCGAGCAAGTTAATGTTCTGGCATTACGTCAATACGAAAATAAACGACAAATACGGTAAGTGTTCTTAAGTTTTCACTACAAATTAATAGTTCTAGTATTTATCGTGTAACGTGGCTGCTACACCTCGTCCCGTGCAAAACCTTAAGGTCCTAGTGAATAGGTACATAAGAAAAAGCCCCAACAAGCTATGACAAAAATTTAAAACCATAATCATTAGCGCGTCCGCCGTAAGTGTCGATAAAGGTATATTTTGCTACGCCGGAAGGCGAATAACAAATGATAAAAAAAAATGGCTCTGAGCACCATGGGACTTAACATCCATGGTCATCAGTCCCCTAGAACTTAGAACTACTTAAACCTAACTAACCGAAGGACAGCACACAACACCCAGTCATCACGAGGCAGAGAAAATCCCTGACCCCGCCGGGAATCGAACCCGGGCGTGGGAAGCGAGAACGCTAGCGCACGACCACGAGCTGCGGACAAATGATAAAAACTCCAGTCATTTTTGTCAATCATTAGGGAGACTCTTTAGTTCTCGTGGCGAGAAGACGTTTTTCTTGTGAATCAATGTGTTGTCTAAATAATAATCCTATGAAAATACTAAGTCTGTAAATTCGTTTTTGTGCTAAACCACGAAAGTTTTCGCTTCTTCCGCGCATTATCTCAATGTCAGGTCAAGAAGCGGCCTGCATCGGAAGAAGAAGTCTGTTCAAGAATTAATGTTAAACACACGGTCAAGAGATAAATACGTATGGCGGAAGAAAGCGAATATAACAAAGGATACCAGATGTAAGTTCATGACACCACTGGGAAACAATTTACTGGATTTGTGAATTAAACGTTGAAAAACAATTTATTCGCTGCAAAATACATAAAAAATCACATATGACAATAGTACAATCAATATATATATAAAATTTTGAAAAATAGAAAACTGAAATATATTATTTTTGGAAATTTAAGCATACGATTTACGTGTCGGCAAGTGTTAAATAGCTACTTTTATGACACACGAAATGTTATGAAACAAAACTTCAAACTTTTCTCTCGCTAATCATTACATAAAAGTAATGAAAAATTCATTAAAGTACCTTTAGGAAGGGAAATTGAGGAAAGGGATCTCTAATTACTACGCAGGAGACGCTGCAAAGCGTATCTAAGCAGGCGGTTGCATAGCGGCCCTACCTTTGCTGTGATGAAACAAACAGCGTATTTCCAAAATTTTCCATAAATTCCGATTTCACTTTTGAATTGGTTACTTTATCCATAATAATTTTTTGTTCTGCTTGTTTTGCTCCCAGTCGTGATGCTGCACATGAAAATTTGAAAATAATTAGTACATGCCAAAAAATCTCATACCATGTCATAAATAATTTTGAATAATTTACACAACTGGTTTCATGGCTTTCTCAGTGGCATGTCACAGATCGCCAGTTGGGTTAATGGTCATAGAGCTCGGCTTTCTGACTGCCAAGCTGCTTCACAATACAAGCGTCTGTGAAGAAATTCGAATCAACCATCAATGATGGGTAGCTTCAAATATGGGCAATTTTGTCGCCTTAAATCCAAATGAATATTTTAAATATCACTTTTGAATTTCTCCATTAATTAATGTACGGACCTCAAAACAAGTAATTTGCCTGAGTAGCTGCAGAGCAGGTTCTAAAAGGTTTGACACAATGTTTCGCATCCATTTACCATAGGGAACCAAAGGAAGAAACCAAACACATTACATTGCATTTACTCTCTGTTCCTTGACTAATACATATGAATCCATGAAAAAATAAAATATTTGAAGAATCTCCTGCGAAAGGAAGAAGAACAGGATGTGACACTTTAATTATAGCGCACTAGATCAGAAACAATGAAATTAATTCTGCGTCACATTGATGTACTGCATACTAGTGTAATAAAATACTCATGAAATAAAAACTGTTTTGTGCCTTTGTTGCCATCGAGTGTGAAACACAAATCGTAGACAGATTTTATGGGTCACCACTCAACAACATTAAAGCATTTTACACCGTCGAGATTGAGGAGTGGAGCAGACGCTGTCGGCAGAAGACGAGGCAGCGCAGTGCCTCAGCCCCTGCCGGTAGGCAGCAAATGGGTCCAAGAAAACTCAAGATGCATGCGGTGTTCAGAGGCAGATGGTCGGCCAAGAAATCTCTCTCTAAAATATTGTTGAACCAAACTGTTACTATCAGATTAGATTAGATTAGATTAATACTAGTTCCATGGATCATGAATACGATATTTCGTAATGATGTGGAACGAGTCGAATTTTCCAATACATGACATAATTAGGTTAATTTAACAACATACTTAAGTTAATATAACAACTTTATTTTTTGTGTTTTTTTGTTTTCTTTATTTTTTCAATGTACAGAAAGCGAAATATATTGTAGATTCGCTTGAATTACACTCATAGCTTCAGCACCTAGAGGAAAGGGGTGATAAAAGTTTTGTCGACGTGTGCTTTCAGTTGCCAGATGTCGTATTAGCTAGTTTCGCGTTTTACCACAAGACTACGGTCATAGTCAAGAGTGATGTACTCAGACTGCAGTTAAGACTTCTTCCAGGAAGTGCGGCAGTCTACAATGTTCCCAGATCGAGCATATTGCCAGACACAGAAATCTGAGGTGAGCATGACTGTATTGTCCACCTTACATGAACGACTCGGCGGTAAATTTTTTGTTTAAGACTGTATCTACAACACATAGTGCACACTGAAGACAGAGAAGAATTTAAAAAAAAAAAAACAAAATTAGTTTATGAGAGCAACGTTAACTATAGCGTTCGAAGTATTCATAGTATTGTACACGTGTGTGTGTGTAAACGCCTTGCAATGCCCACTCAAGGAAGACAAGGATACACAATCTAGCTTAAATGTTATAAATACGCCTCAGTTTATGGATGAACACAGACTTAGGTTGATAATCATTTTGAATATTTAGCAGTACTGTACCCATTCGTGTTAAACTCATTTTCAACCAATGATTCCCACAGCTACAGGAACACTACTTGTGATACCTCTTAGACAAAATACTTACGCACTGCTATCAGACGAAAAGATCAATCTGACACAAACTGTGCAGAGTTTGTTTTACAACCTTCATACCTGGATAAAGAGCTTTTCCTATTTGAGATATCTGTGAACGTTGCTACATAAGACGATTTAAGAAGAAACTAAATTCCTTCAGCTACGACAATGCTTAAAGAAATCGTCTTAACTGCACTAAATCGTGGTTTGTAAATCGTTTACCGGCCATACTCTGCCGCATTTTGCTGGTTGGACGGCAAGAAGCTTAGTGACAAATTTCACTGAAGGGTGACGAAATGTCTCCCACTGGAAGGTGATGTTGTTTTATTTAAATGATTACAAAATCAGACGAAACGAACAGTGAGGTTGTCAGTATAAGCACATTACTTTTGTCAGTATGATGTTGCACTGCCCAGGACCTGTAATGATAAAGGGCCCGTTTAGGTCAGGCATATTGTATACAGAAGTGGAAGAGAGAGCACCACTAAATTCTACAATCCGTATGCATTGCATACACACAGAAATTACTGCTACAGTGTACTTATGGAGCCCAATGAGTGAATTGCGTATTTTCTGGCGGGAAAGAGCACTAGCAAACAGTCTTCGCTACATTAGGTTACTTAAACTGGTGTCACTCAGCTAGAATTTATGGTCAGCGACTAAGTGTAAGGTCAATGAGTCGGGTGCGGGTTTTGCAACTGTGAAATACTTTCCTACATTATAGAAGCGAATATTAAATTTGAACTAATATTGCGAAAATTTTGAACTTGTATATAGCTTAGAATGAAGATCTTTCTGTTTATTGCAAAGGAAAACAATTGATTTTCTAAAACATTCTCTGTCATACACAACTTGAAACAGGTCACGTCGACCAAATCATATAGAAGAACTGACAGCGACGTATATCGAAAGGCAGTAAGATCCCTTGGCTTTTAGTTTGGCAGTATTCGGCAGCCATTTCTAGGCACAAGTAAATGAAGAAAGACAGCACGTTTTTGTTATCAAGTGACGTCTTCATCAATTACTTTAGTTTTAGTATAATCTACGAGTAATTGCTGATGTTCGATATTAACATGAAAAGGATTCCGTAGACAGGTAAAGAACCTGTTCTTGGGCAACTACTTCTATAATGACCAAAAGGCATTAAATGATCTTCAAGCACATGTGTTCCAGCAGGGGTATGAAGAAAATGATACTAATAAAGACGGTAATAATCGAATTATCCGGTAACTTCACACTTCACAGTGGATTTTCTCGAACTAAGAAATTTGCTGAATTAGTGAAAATTTCAAAATGGCTTCACATCGAGGCTGTGATGCCTAGAGGAGTCTTTAAATCCTGCTGACATGAGAATAGCATAATCTCCGCGTCAGAAGCTTGCTTCTACTTAACCATTTAATAGACTCTCATTATTTTCACCATGACTAATTTTGTAAGCTAAGCACATCATCCGTTACAGCACACTCCTGGGGCTGGGAAATGAGGCCACAATGGTCTGGTGGAAAGAACTATCACAGGTGCAATGCGTGGGTTCAGGCGTTTACTTTTAAGAGGCACAAACAGATTTACTTTACCTCTGGTAACCTCAAAAGAAAGACGCTATAATCCAAAATCCGCATTAAACATCACGTTCCTTCATTACCAACTGGGCAGAGCCGGTTTACGTTCGGAAATGACATAGGCGGAAGTCATGGTAAACAGAAATACTGTCACCAGTAAACTTACTTACATTAGAAAATTTTATTTTATTTGCTGAACTGATAGCTATTTAAAGGAACATGGTTATTATTTTATTTGTACTTGATTGAATTAGAGACGTTGAAAAATTTGGTGCTGGACTGTGTTTTGAATTCGTATCTCCTCTTTCGAGGATCTGAATCTCTCGGAACAGTATAGTTCAATCATTTCGTTCCTTTTCCCAAGACTGCAATCTTCTATAGGTCTCCTCCAAAGGTAAGTATGTGGGTCCGAATCCTGATCCAGTACAAAAATATTCATAATTTGATTTCAAGCCCTATCAAGTGCTAGTGAAAATTAACATGCATTTTTAATGTTTGTTCATGTGTTGCCAACAATCGCAACACATATTACTGTTGGTGAGTAAGTAATTGATACTTAAGCTATTTTCGTGGATGATATAAAGAAGGACGGTAGTGTGCGGTTCGATTGTCGCTCAGGCACAAAAATTTGTATCCTAATTTTAGACTCAAACGCCTAGCAGCTGGTAAAAAAAAACCGATACGTAACATTTGATTTTACTTAGTTAACGTCCGCAGCTCGTGGTCGTGCGGTAGCGTTCTCGCTTCCCGCGCGCGGGTTACCGGGTTCGATTCCCGGCGGGGTCAGGGATTTTCTCTGCCTCGTGATGACTGGGTGTTGTGTGATGTCCGTAGGTTAGTTAGGTTTAAGTAGTTCTAAGTTGTAGGGGACTGATGACCATAGATGTTAAGTCCCATAGTGCTCAGAGCCATTTTTTAACTTAGTTAACAATCCGATTACGTGTTTGGTTTACATCTCAATCACAGAGCTTCACATCATGTGCTTCATCTTTAAATGCATGCACACTTTGTTACTTCTGAATGGAGGCGTATCAGACATCTTTCGTAGTTAGTTAACAGGGACGAATGGGGCTCGATAGGAGTCCCGGTTTATTGCAAAAACTGTCATCTTTTATTTTCAAGTTTAGATTTTGTTGCTGATTTTAGCGAAAATTTCGGTAATTCATGACTCTTCATGGCTAGTCAGCAATATGATTACATCAGAATAGATTAGATCTGATTAGATTAATACTTGTTCCATAGATCATGAATACAATATTTTCTAATGATGTGGAATGTGTCATTTTAATGAAAGATTTCTTTACATACCATGATTCAATTACTTTACAACAATTTATTACTCTCTCTCTCATTCTTTTTTACATTTCTCTCTCTCTCTCTCTCTCTCTCTCTTTCTCTCACACATACAAACACACACACATAGATTCTTTTTTTATTTTAATTTGCTTGTTGTGTTCGACTATCAGCCAGGCATGAAAACGTCCTTGAATGAGCCGCTTAGTTTTGAGTACACTTACGAAAGAAATATAAAAACAACTATTAGAGTTACTGATTTATGATACTTAGTTTGCAGTCAGTTCTGAGTATTATTAGTAACTACCATCCAGCCCCTAAACATAGTCACAGAAATGCGAATCAGACGCTTTACGTCTTCCAGGCCGTGGCAGCCGCGTCTTTGAGACACCAGCTATGTTCATTTCCCAGCCCGCTGTAGGAACACATTGGTTCGTCTTCTTCCTGCTGGTACTGTAACTGAGATTTAGCAACAAGGCAAGATATGTTTGGGAACTCTGTGATCGATGAGCTACGTCCAGATGTGCACGGAATGAAGCCTCAAAATTCACTTGATTTTTCCTGTCATTTCCAGTGAATAATCTGAGTTATTATCGCTTGAGGTGTAACAAAAGATTGTAAATTTACGGTTTTCAGCCCAGGAAAGTCGTTGCACGTGGAAATCGCAACTAATCTCGTCCTTTAAATAGTGGTTTACGCATTCTAACCAGTATTGGTATCGTAGGAGAAAGCCAAGACACCTACCTCTTCTCTAGCTCCGTGGTAACATGGTGACCTCTGAAAAAGCGTCTGTTATGGTTCTTGGTTCCAGTCTCGCTTACTGTAACGTTTTTATCTCTTCTGTGGAAGAGCTACAAGCAGTCACATCAAACATCAATAAGGAAATCGCATGAAAATACTTTCGGCTCATAATGCAATGGCGAAAACCTTTCAACGCTGCACAGCAGATAGCGCCTCTTTCCGCTGCTGACAAGCACATTTTGGGTTTCTAGGAATGCATAACTTTGTTTATGAAATGCCACATTTGCATACCTCGTGTATGACACAGCATACAAATTGAACACAGACCCAATCGAAATCTAAGTGAGTAGTACTTTACTAATTCGTGCCGATAGAGGCACCCTTGTGTACAGATAATCAGTTTTATTAAAACAGACTTTCGTCGTAAGGTTATCTTGGGTATTTTTATTTCATTTCTTATAATACAGTGCACTATTTTCGTGAGGTTTCTTTTTGTGTTGTTAAAAAAATAGTAAACATGAGAGAGAAATAAATCATCAACGATATATGCGAATTCTCTGATGTTATCTGTAACATCCTGACAATGCACATGCATTTTATAGATTACATGCATGTAGAAAACTTGTTCTGAGTTAAAGCTGTCAAATAAGGTTTGAAGAAGAATAAAATGCCACTACCACACGACAGCTAATGTAGAAAATACTTTTCTGGCGTATTTTGGCATGATGCGCTCTCCCCATACACTTGATTTAGACTGGGACACTCAGATGTTTAGGACGGGTGGTAGGGACAGAGCATCGAGTCACATTATACTGAGTGCACTATCCGAAAATTACCTCGAGCAATTAAACAGAGAACCGACTCGTGGAGATAACATCTTGGACCTACTGATAACAAACAGACCCGAACTTTTCGAATCTGTATGTACAGAACAGGGAATCAGTGATCATAAGGCCGTTGCAGCATCCCTGAATATGGAAGTTAATAGGAATATAAAAAAAGGGAGGAAGGTTTATCTGTTTAGCAAGAGTAATAGAAGGCAGATTTCAGACTACCTAACAGATCAAAACGAAAATTTCTGTTCCGACACTGACAATGTTGAGTGTTTATGGAAAAAGTTCAAGGCAATCGCAAAATGCGTTTTAGACTACGTGCCGAGTAAAACTGTGAGGGACGGGAAAAACCCACCGTGGTACAACAACAAAGTTAGGAAACTACTGCGAAAGCAAAGAGAGCTCCACTCCAAGTTTAAACGCAGCCAAAACCTCTCAGACAAACTGAAGCTAAACGATGTCAAAGTTAGCGTAAGGAGGGCTATGCGTGAAGCGTTCATTGAATTCGAAAGTAAAATTCTATGTACGACTTGACAGAAAATCCTAGGAAGTTCTGGTCTTACGTTAAATCAGTAAGTGGCTCGAAACAGCATATCCAGACACTACGGGATGATGATGGCATTGAAACAGAGGATGACACGCGTAAAGCTGAAATACTAAACACCTTTTTCCAAAGCTGTTTCACAGAGGAAGACCGCTCTGCAGTTCCTTCTCTAAATCCTCGCACAAACGAAAAAATGGCTGACATCGAAATAAGTGTCCAAGGAATAGAAAAGCAACTGGAATCACTCAATAGAGGAAAGTCCACTGGACCTGACGGGATACCAATTCGATTCTACACAGAGTACGCGAAAGAACTTGCCCCCCTTCTAACAGCCGTGTACCGCAAGTCTCTAGAGGAACGGAGGGTTCCAAATGATTGGAAAAGAGCACAGATAGTCCCCGTCTTCAAGAAGGGTCGTCGAGCAGATGCGCAAAACTATAGACCTATATCTCTTACGTCGATCTCTTGTAGAATTTTAGAACATGTTTTTTGCTCGCGTATCATGTCATTTCTGGAAACCCAGAATCTACTATGTAGGAATCAACATGGATTCCGGAAACAGCGATCGTGTGAGACCCAACTCGCCTTATTTGTTCATGAGACCCAGAAAATATTAGATACAGGCTCCCAGGTAGATGCTATTTTTCTTGACTTCCGGAAGGCGTTCGATACAGTTCCGCACTGTCGCCTGATAAACAAAGTAAGAGCCTACGGAATATCAGACCAGCTGTGTGGCTGGATTGAAGAGTTTTTAGCAAACAGAACACAGCATGTTGTTATCAATGGAGAGACGTCTACAGACGTTAAAGTAACCTCTGGCGTGCCACAGGGGAGTGTTATGGGACCATTGCTTTTCACAATATATATAAATGACTTAGTAGATAGTGTCGGAAGTTCCATGCGGCTTTTCGCGGATGATACTGTAGTATACAGAGAAGTTGCTGCATTAGAAAATTGTAGCGAAATACAGGAAGATCTGCAGCGGATAGGCACTTGGTGCAGGGAGTGGCAACTGACCCTTAACATAGACAAATGTAATGTATTGCGAATACATAGAAAGAAGGATCCTTTATTGTATGATTATATGATAGCGGAACAAACACTGGTAGCAGTTACTTCTGTAAAATATCTGGGAGTATGCGTACGGAACGATTTGAAGTGGAATGATCATATAAAACTAATTGTTGGTAAGGCGGGTACCAGGTTGAGATTCATTGGGAGAGTGCTTAGAAAATGTAGTCCATCAACAAAGGAGGTGGCTTACAAAACACTCGTTCGACCTATACTTGAGTATTGCTCATCAGTGTGGGATCCGTACCAGGTCGGGTTGACGGAGGAGATAGAGAAGATCCAAAGAAGAGCGGCGCGTTTCGTCACTGGGTTATTTGGTAACCGTGATAGCGTTACGAAGATGTTTAATAAACTCAAGTGGCAGACTCTGCAAGAGAGGCGCTCTGCATCGCGGTGTAGCTTGCTCGCCAGGTTTCGAGAGGGTGCGTTTCTGGATGAGGTATCGAATATATTGCTTCCCCCTACTTATACTTCCCGAGGAGATCACGAATGTAAAATTAGAGAGATTAGAGCGCGCACGGAGGCTTTCAGACAGTCGTTCTTCCCGCGAACCATACGCGACTGGAACAGGAAAGGGAGGTAATGACAGTGGCACGTAAAGTGCCCTCCGCCACACACCGTTGGGTGGCTTGCGGAGTATCAATGTAGATGTAGATGTAGAATACAAAAGTTTTAGAGATGCGTCTTCTGCCTGGCGGTCTATTAAACCTGAAAAGAACAAAATGTCGCAGAAGTTAGCCCTTTTTCCATATGCGACTATTTTGGGGTGAGAAGTGAAGGGAATTATGTTCAAAGTTCCATTAGATTGATAACTTCAGCAGACAGCAGAATTGCGTTTTAAGAAATGTAGCAGTGAATGTTCTCGAACGCTCAGCGTCTTATCTGCAGTGCGTGACACTTACCGTAATGCCACTAGCTGACACGTAGCTACAGCAGCTTCAGAAGTCAATAACAATTCCTCCAGAACTTCTGCATTCTACAGTGCTGTGAGATAATGCCGGATCTAGACTTCTGAGAGACAGACAGTTAACAGCTTTTCTTTTGCACTGCACGGCGTGTTCAACAAACAGATAGTGCAATAGAGTTACTCAAGTAGAAAGGAACACTTCCTATTACATTTCTGCATCCTACACTGTTGGCAGTTACGTGTAGGTTGCAATTACGTGATTTTATTTCGGTGATTACAAAATAGAGTCGAATGTATGCACTGGGTAGCCGAGGCAGCTAGTTCATGGCGATTCAGTCAACTAAGTAAATGAATGTACTGAACATACTGCATACCACTACAGGGAGTCTGTGTGTCAGAATTCTCATCCAGTGTGGCGCAACGGCGTTATGATAGAATAATGAGTCAGAGAGAAGGTGCTTTGGTGGTCTGTTGGATTGATGATAGATTCAGATACTTATGGTCTGGGTTAGATTCCAATTTCTGCTGATGATTTTTGATAGGGAGAGACAGATTCTATCCTCTTCTGGCTACGCCAAGTGAAGAAGGTATAATGGCATTGTGGTCTGAAATTCACATTAAACATGATATTCCTTCTCTACCAAGTAGACGGTAGGTCGAACCACAATAAAATCAGGAGTGGCGACATGTAGAAACTCTATCACCAGTAACCTTTCGTATACTAGTTATTCGGCTGGCCGGTGTGGCCGAGCGGTTCTAGGCGCTTCAGTCTGGAACCGCGCGACCGCTACGGTCGCAGGTTTGAATCCTGCCTCGGGCATGGATGTGTTTGTTGTCCTTAGGTTAGTTAGGTTTAAGTGGTTCTGAGTTCTAGGGGACTGATGACCTCAGAAGTTAAGTCCCATAGTGCTCAGAGCCATTTGAACCATTTTATACTAGTTATTTATTTCTAGTGATGAAACAAACGCTATGTAGGGTCACAGGACACTTATTCCATCTTTTATTTGAGCTTCTGTATGTCGATAAAATTGGCTCTGAACTATTTGCGAGATCACTGTTAAGTTCAAGAATGTTATTCCGAGATGCTGGTGGAGAAAAATTCAGTAGCTGATGTCTGTTTGTGTGTAGTCAACAACGGTATGTGTGGGGTTCGATTCTCAGTCAGCACTGAACTCTTCGTCATATTATTTCTAGTTCAAACATGCTCACATGTCGCTGCTGGTGCAACAGACCTATATTTAACGTTCGTTTTCTCTAGAATACAACAGTGATAGGTGCCGGGTTGGAGTTCTGGGAAGGAAAAAATTAATGTTTCGTCCCGTCATTTCAATTAAAACTTCTAGCTACTGCCGAAAGAATCCCATATGTCGCAGTTGATTGTGCTTCGACGACAATCCGATTAGGTTCTGGGTTCCAATCCCTGTCCAACACAAAGCTTTACCTCACGGCATTTCAACTAGTTACTTGTGAAGAAGCAATATTTAACATCTCTCGTATTTCGTTAACAGGGACAATAGATGCTGGGTAGGAATTCGCATCTGTTAAAAATGTTTACATTATGTAAATTAAAGATGATATTTACTAACTGATACTGTCTAAAATTTAGGTATATCACTCTCTGTGTGCCTAGTCAGGAATGACTGTTAGTTTCCTCCAGTCACGAAATATTTGCTTAGCCTGTATGACCTGGGTTTGAATCCATATGCAGAAAGAGACGGTTCGTCGTGTCCTTTGAAGTTCACACGTATTCTAAACTAGCTGCTCGTGAATAACTTAAATTTTTAATGTCATTTTGTGTTAAATAATAAGTACGGTATGTTACTTTGAAGAGGTACTCATGAATACGACGAACTTACTTCGTGCATTACCTATCTGACGTAATAATGAGAGAGGTAACATTTCAGGTATGTCATTTATTGTAATAAATGTGAGCTTACAAGCCACAGTCTTATCTGTGATAAGGTGTTCCCTGATATTTGTAGTATCATGGTATTACTTTACATCTTGGTCATTGCGTTACAGAGGAGTGTTTTCTAGTGGTGCCGTGTTGTAACCATTTTCAATAGTCAAACGACTGTACCGAGGAACGATTAGAGGACCTGCTAGACAGCTGCGTTATGCCGGTTGCGTGCGAATCAGGCGGAAATGCAATTCAGGTCGTTCGGATACTTCTCAGCACGACTGTACATGTCTGGGGAGTATGGCGGCCAGTGGAAGTGATTACATTCAGAAGAATGTTCCTGGAGCCCCTCTGTGGCAAACCTGGACGTGTGGTGTGTCGTATTGTCCTGCTGGAATTCCCCAAATCCGTCGGAATGCACAATGGACATGTATGTATGCAGGGGATCAGACAGGGTACGTGCCACCTGTCAGAGTCGTATTTCGACGTATCAGGGATACCATTTCGCTCCAGCTGCACACGCCACACACCATTACAGAGCCTTCACCAGCTTGAACAGTCCCCTGCTGACTTGCAGGTGGCATGGATTCATAAAGTCGTCTCCACACCCATACACGTCCATCTGCTCGATGCAATTTGAAACGAGACTCGCCCGACCAGGCAACATGTTTCCAGTCAACTACAGTCCAACGTCCGTGTTGACGGGCCCAGGCGAGGCACAAATCTTTGTGTCGTGCAGTCATCAAAGGTACCCGAGTGGGCTTTCGGCTCCGTAATCCCTTATCGATGAAGTTTCGTTGAATGGTTCGCACGCTAACACTGGTTGTTGTCTCAGCACCGTAATCTATTGCAATTTGCGGAAGGATTGCACTTCTGTCACGTTGTACGATTCTCTTCAGTCGTCGTCGGTCCCGTTCTTGCAGGATCTTTTTCCGGCCGCAGCGATGTCGGAGATTTGATATTTTACCGATTTCCTGATACACTCGTGAAATGGTCGTACGAGTATATCTCCACTTCATCACATTCTCGGAGATGCTGTGCTCCATCACTCGTTCGGTGACTATAACATCGCGTTCAGAGTTACATAAATCTTGACAACCTGCCACCGTAGCAGCAGTAACTGATCTAACAACTGCGCCAGACACTTGTTGCCTTACATAGGCGTTACCGACCGCAGCGTCGTATTCTGCCTGTTTAAATATCTCTGTATTTGAATAGTCATGGCTATAACAGTTGCTTTGGCGCTTCATTGTATTTTCTAGTGGATAATCAGAAGCTCCATGAGAGAGTTTGCTAATAATACGGTTGAAACTTCCTGGCAGATTAAAACTGTGTGCCCGACCGAGACTAGAACTCGGGACCTTTGCCTTTCGCGGGCAAGTGCTCTACCATCTGAGCTACCGAAGCACGACTCACGCCCGGTCCTCACAGCTTTACTTCTGCCAGTCAAATCTCGTCTCGTACCTCCCAAACTTTACAGAAGCTCTTCTGCGAACTTTGCAAAACTAGCACCCCTGAAAGAAAGGATACTGCGGAGACATGGCTTAGCCACAGCCTGGGGGATGTTTCCAGAATGAGATTTTCACTCTGCAGCGAAGTGTGCGCTGATATGAAACTTCCTGGCAGATTAAAACTGTGTGCCCGACCGAGACTCGAACTCGGGACCCTTGCCTTTCGCGGGCAAGTGCTCTACCATCTGAGCTACCATGTCTCCGCAGTATCCTTTCTTTCAGGAGTGCTAGTTCTGCAATGTTCGCAGGAGAGCTTCTGTAAAGTTTGGAAGGTAGGAGGCGAGATACTGGCAGAAATAAAGCTGTGAGTACCGGGCGTGAGTCGTGCTTCGGTAGCTCAGATGGTAGAGCACTTGCCCGCGAAAGGCAAAGGCCTCGAGTTCGAGTCTCGGTCGGGCACACAGTTTTAATCTGTCAGGAAGTTTCATATCAGCGCACACTCCGCTGCAGAGTGAAAATCTCATTCTGGAATAATACGGTTGTCTGCACGAAGAGCTTAGGACCGTAGCGGATTGCTAGAAGCCGCCCAGAGGATCGACGAATGGTGCAGACACTGGCATTTCACCCTGAACGTGAAGATATATAATGTATTACATCTACTATAGGCGAACAAATCCACTACTGTTCGATTACACGATCGTGAGACAAAGAGAAGCCTACCAATAACTATGCACAACGACTTAAACTGTAGGAAAAGCAGATGCCACGCTCAGATTCGTTGGAAGGATTTTAATGAAATGTAACTCATCCATGAAAGAAGTGGCTTGTCGCGTCTGGTTGCGCATTCACTCAGTTCAACTTGCTGGAACTCCTATATCTGTGCGATCTGTTCTAATGGTCGAGAGAAGGCGACCTTCAACATTGTGCTGAAAATTACGCAACTCCGTTACAACCTGTTCTGCACTTGTATGCAATTAGTTGCTGGAGATATTCTGGAATGAGATATCAATGTGGGTAGGAGGGAGGGGGGGGGGGGGGGAGCGCATCGTCGGCGTATAAATAGAGGAGGGACGGGTGGCCCACTTCTTTCTTACCCCGCTGAATGATGAGTGTGGCGTTCGCCGCCTGTTTGGTACTGGTCTCGCTGTCTGCCGGGCTGCTGGCAGTCGCGGCGTGGCTGTGGGCAACCCGCCGTCGAACGTCGATCCCAGAACCCCCGACACTGCCGCTGCAGGGAAACGCGCTCATCTTCTACAAGCTGCCCGTACTGTGGGACCGCCTCGCGGAGCTGCACAGTCGCTATGGGGACATCTTCAGGCTAGTTAGGCGCACTACCGAGCGAGGTGGTGCAGCGGTTAGCACACTGGACTCGCATTCGGGAGGACGACTGTTAAAAAAACCGCGCCCGGCCGTCCTGATTTACACTACTGGCCATTAAAATTGCTACACCAAGATGAAATGCAGATGATAAACGGGTATTCATTGGACAAATATATTATACTACAACTGACATGTGATTACATTTTCACGCAGCTTGGGTGCATAGATCCTGAGAAATCAGTTCCCAGAACAACCACCTCTGGTAGTAACAACGGCCTTGATACGCCTGGGCATTGAGTCAAACCGAGCTTGGATGGCGTATACAGGTACAGCTGCCCATGCAGCTTCAACACGATACCACAGTTCATCAAGAGTAGTGACTGGCGTATTGTGACGAGCCAGTTGCTCGGCACCATTGTCCAGACGTTTTCAATTGGTGAGAGATCTGAAGAATGTGTTGGCCAGGGCAGCAGTCGAACATTTCCTGTATCCAGAAAGGCCCGTACAGTACCTGCAACATGCGGTCGTACATTATCCTGCTGAAATGTAGGCCTTCGCAGGGATCGAATGAAGGGTAGAGCCACGGGTGGAAACACATCTGAAATGTAACGTCCACTGTTCAAAGTGCCGTTAATGCGAACAAGAGGTGGCCGAGACGTGTAACCAATGGCACCCTTATCATCACGCCGGGTGATACGCTTTCAATGTGCGTTCACCGCGATGTCGCCAAACACGGATGCGACCATCATGATGCTGTAAACAGAATCTGGATTCATCCGAAAAAATGACGATTTGCCATTCGTGCACCCAGATTAGATTAGATTAGTACTTGTTCCATAGATCATGAATACGACACTTCGTAATGATGTGGAACGTGTCAGGTTAATAAGAGGTGTCTGTACAAGATAGTACATTAGACAAAATATTACATGGCAGGCGCTCCTGTCTGTGATGCAGCGTCAAGGGTAACCGCAGTAATGGTCTCCAAGCTGATAGTCCATGCTGCTGCAAACGTCATCGAACTGTTCGTGGAGATGGTTGTTGTCTTGCAAACGTTCCCATCTGTTGACTCAGGGATCGAGACGTGGCTGCACGATCTGTTTTACAGCCATGCGGATAAGATGCCTGTCATTTCGACAGCTAGTGATACGAGGCTGTTGGGATCCAGCACGGCGTTCCGTATTGCCCTTCTGAACCCACCGATTCCATATTCTTCTAACAGTCATTGGATCTCGACCAACACAAGCAGCAATGTTGCGACACGGTAAAGCGCAAACGCGATAGGCTACAATCCGACCTTTATCAAAGTCGGAAACGTGGTGGTACGCATTTCTCCTCCTTACACGAGGCATCCCAACAACGTTTCACCAGGCAACGCCGGTCAACTGCTTTTGTGTATGAGAAATCGGTTGGAAACTTTCCTCATGTCAGCACGGTGTGGGTGTCGTCACCGGCGCCAACCTTGTGTGAATGCTCTGAAAAGCTAATCATTTGCATATCACAGCATCTTCTTCCTGTCGGTTAAATTTCGCTTCTGTAGCACGTCATCTTCGTGGTGTAGCGATTTTAATGGCCAGTAGTGTAGGTTTTTCGTGATTTCCCTAAATCGTTTCAGGCGAATGCCGGGATGATTCCTTTGAAAGGGCGCTGCTAACTTCCTTCCCCATCCTTCTCTAAACCGATGGTACCGATTACTTCACTGTTTGGTCCCCTCCCGCAAATCATCCATCCATCTAGGACACTGCTGGGACCCAATACTACGTCTCCGTTTACGTCTCTGTGTCCATGATTACTCTGCAGTCCAAAATTAAGTGCCTAGCAGAGGATTCATCGAACCATCTTCAAGCTATTTCTCTACCGTTCCCCTCTTGAAACCGGGCGGAAAAAACGAACACGTAAATTTTTCTGTGCGACCACTGGTTTGTCTTGTTTTATTGTGATGACCTGGGGATGTCAACAAAATACTTGCACACACTGAGGAGAAAGATGGTTATTGAAATTTTATGAGATCAACCTGTCGCAACGAAAAACACCTTTGTTCTAATGATAGACACCCCTCTTCAAATATCATTTCGGTGCACTTTCTTCCCTGAATCACCGTAGTACATAATGAACTTTTCGATGTCCGCCGTCGATCAAATCTGATGCGGATCCCACACCGCACAGCAACACTCCAGAAGAGGACGTACAAGCATAGCGTAGGCAGCATTTTAGAAGACCTCTTATACTCTGAAGAGCCAAAGAAACTGGTACACCTCCCTAAAATCGTGTAGCGCCCCCGCGAGCACGCTGAAGTGCCGCAGCACGACGTGGCATGGACTCGACTAATGTCTGAAGTAGTGCTGGAGAAAATTGAGGCAATAAATCCTGCAGGACTGTTCATCAATCTGTAAGAGTACGAGGGGTTGGGAACTGGCATTGTGAATCCTGCGGGGCTGTCTACAAATCTGTTAGAAGTCTCTTCTGAACAGCACGTTGCAAGGCATCCCAGATACGCTCAATGATATTCATGTCTGCGGAGTTTAGTGGCCAGCGGAAGTGTCTAATCCCAGAATATTTCTGGAACAACTCTGTAGCACGTCTGGACCTGTGGGATGCCACATTGTCCTGCTGGAGTTTCCCAAATCCGTCGGAATCCACAACAGGCATGAATGGATGCAGGTGAGCAGACAGGATGCTTATGTACGTGCAACCTGTCAGAGTCGTATCTAGACGTATCAGGGGCCCCGTATCATTCCAACTCCAAATGCCCCACACCATTACAGAACATCCACCAGCTTGAACAGCCCCCTGGTGACATGCAGGGTCCATGGATTCATGAGGTTGTCTTCACACCCGTACACATCCATCCGTTCGATACAATTTGAAATGAGACTCGTCCGTCCAGGCAACACGTTCCCAGTCATCAACAGTCCAATGACGTGTTGAAGGGCCCAATCGAGGTGTAAAGCTTTGTGTCGTGCACTCATCAAGGGTATACGAGTGAGCTTTTCGCTCTGAAAGCCCATACTGACGATTTTCCGTTGAATGGTTCGCACGCTGACAGTTATTGATGGCCCAGCACTGAAATCTGCAGCAGTTTGCGGAAGAGTGGCACTTCTCTCACGTTGAACGATTCTCTTCAGTCGTCGTTGGTCCCGTTCTTGCAGGACCTTTCTTCGGCCACAGTGATGTCGGAGATTTGATGTTTTAGCGGATTCCTGATATTCACGGTAAACTTGTGAAATGATCGTATGGGAAAATCCGCACTTTATCGCTACCTCGGAGATGCTATGTCCCATCGCTCGTGAGCCGACTACAGCACCATGTTCAGACTCACTTAAATCTTGGTAACCTGCCATCGTAGCAGCAGTAACCGATATAACAACTGCGCCAGACACTTGGCTTGCAGAGGCGTTGCCTACCACAGCGCAGTATTCTGCCTGTTTAGATATCGTTGTATTTGAATACGCGTGCCGACACCAGTTTCTTTGGCGCTTCATTGTATTATCTCAGCATTCTTTCAATAAATCGTAGTCTTTGGTTTGCCTTACCCACAATATTACCTATGTGACCGTTGCAAATTAAGTTATTTACAATTGTAATCCCTACGTATTTAATTGAATTTACCGCCTTTAGATTTGTGTTATTTATCGTGTAACCGAACTTTATGCGATTGCTTTTGGTACTCGTGTGGATGAGTTCACACTTTTCATTATTTAGAGTCATTTGGCACTTTTCGCACAGTACAGATATCTTGTCTAAATCGTTCTGTAATTTGTTTTGGTCATCTGATGACTGTATAAGATGGTGGATGACAGCATCATCTTCAAATAATCTAAGAGATTGACTCATATTGTGTCCAAATTTGTTTATCTAGATCAGGGACAACAGAGGGCCTGTAACACTTCCTTGGGGAACGTCAGATATTAGTTCTGTCCCACTCGATAAATTTCCATCCATTACAACGAACTGTGACCTTACTGACAGGTAATCACGAAACCAGTCACCTAACTGAGACGATACTCCATAGGCACTCAGTTTAATTAGAAGTCGCTTGCGCAGTACGTTGTATAAACTAAAAATATGGAATCAGTTTAACGTCCTCTGTTAATAGCACTCTTACTTCGTGAGAATAAAGAGCAAATGGTGGTTCACAGAAACGATATTTTCTGAATCCGCGTTGGCCGCTTGTCAATAAATCGTTTTCTTCGACGTACGGTAATTGAAAATGTGCGAATACAGCGTATGTTCCAAAATCCTGGGTCTGTAATTCAGCGGATTATTCGTATTTCTTTCGTTGGGTATTGGTGTGACTTGTGCAGCTTTCGCCGGCCGTGGTGGCCGAGGGGTTCTAGGCGCTTCAGCCCGGAACCGAGTGACTGCTACGGTCGCAGGTTCGAATCCTGTCTCGAGCATGGATGTGTGTGATGTCCTTAGGTTAGTTAGGTTTAAGTAGTTCTAAGTTCTAGGGGACTGATGAGCTCAGATGTTAAGTCCCATAGTGCTCAGAGCCATTTTTTTTTCAGCTTTCCAGTCTTTAGGTACGGATCATTTTACGAGCGATCGGTTGTATATCACTCCTAAATGTGGAGTTGTTGTATCAGCGTACAGTGAGAGGAACCTGACTGGTACACAATCAGGGCCGGATGGCTTGCTTTTATTAAGCGATCTAAGCTAACCGAGGGTATCTACTTCATGTTGGCATTTTTTTGGTTCGAATTCTGGAATATGCATATGGTGAAGGAATTTAGGAAAACCGTATTCAGTTACTCTGTTTTAGTGGCACTGTCACCAGTGACATCACCATTGTGATCGCGCGGGGGAGGTATTGATTGTATCTTTCTGCTGGTGTGCTTTACATACAACGAGAATGTTTTTGGATTTTCTTTGAGATAGAGATTCGTTCGGGATGGTATTACAAGCATCTCGCATTGAAGATCGCAGCACATTTCGAGTTTCTGTCGAACTTCACCAATCTTTAGGGTTTTGTGTCTTTTTTTAAAATTTCGCATGCTTTCTTCGTTGCTTCTGCAACAGTGTTCTGACCTGTTTTCTGTACCATGGGGAAGCGTTACCGTCTCTTATTAATTTATTTGCTATAAGTCTCTCAATACTGCTCCCTCGAATTTAAGCCTCATTTGGTCTACACATAAATATTCAGATTGGAAAGAGTGTATACTGTCTCTTAGGAACGCTAACTACTGTGTTATTGGCGACCACTAGCGTTGTAGTTCGTTCCTACGGACTCAATTATGCATTTAGAAAGTGGACACGGGTTCGCAACAGTATCCAGGAATCATCAGATTGCAATTGAGACATTTTCACTGTTTCCTAATGCTAACTATGGCCATAGTCGCTAAGCGTTGGTGCCACGAGTGTCTTGAATAAGTTATTAAGTTATGTTGTGCCACCAGTAACGATATTTATTTTTTAATTTGATACATTGATGCGCCTTTTGTGCATGTTTTTCTCATCATCAGGCGTATTCTGTTGCTTGCATATGAAGTTAAATATGACCGCCATAGTCTTGACGAAGACGCTTATTGTGGGAAAATACAGGGTTATTACAAACGATTGAAGCGATTTCACAGCTCTACAATAAATTTATAATTTGAGATATTTTCACAATGCTTTGCACACACATACAAAAATTCAAAAAGTTTTTTTAGGCATTCACAAATGTTCGATATGTGCCCCTTTAGTGATTTGGCAGACATCAAGCCGATAATCAAGTTTCCCACACTCGGCGCAGCATGTCCCCATCAATGAGTTCGAAAGCATTGTTGATGCGAGCTCGCAGTTCTGGCACGTTTCTTGGTAGAGGGGGTGTAAACACTGAACCTTTCACATCACTATGCGTGAAACTTGCCCGCACGCGTTCAACCGTTTCTTCGCTCACTGCCCGTTGATTTCCCCTTACAGAGGCATCCAGAAGCTTTAAACTGCGCATACCGTCGCCGAATGGAGTTAGCAGTTGGTGGATCTTTGTTGAACTTCGTCCTGAAGTGTCGTTGCACTGTTATGACTGACTGATGTGAGTGCATTTCAAGCACGACATACGCTTTCTCGGCTCCTGTCGCCATTTTGTCTCACTGCGTTTTCGAGGGCTCTGGCGGCAGAAACCTGAAGTGCGGCTTCAGCCGAACAAAACTTTATGAGTTTTTCTACGTATCTGTAGTGTGTCGTGACCATATGTCAACGAATGGAGCTACAGTGAATTTATGAAATCGCTTCACTCATTTGTAATAGCCCTGTATATTTTATGGAAAAAAGGGATTACAGGGTGTGAGTATGTGGGGGAGGGGGGAGCTGGAGCGAGAAAGCTGCAACCAGTGTTGTTGTTGTGCTCACTGCTTCTAATATTGTAATGGAATTCTGCATTATAATGTAGTCTTTCCAGCAGGAAATACGTGTAAATAAAGGTTGGAAGACATAGATCGTAGGCAAAATCTCTGACATGCAAAGAATATGAAATAGTGCTACATACTAATTGATATTAACATATCGTCATGCGTCTAGTGCAGACAGGTCCACGACCAAGACTATGCAGCTCAAAATCGTATATACACTCCTGGAAATTGAAATAAGAACACCGTGAATTCATTGTCCCAGGAAGGGGAAACTTTATTGACACATTCCTGGGGTCAGATACATCACATGATCACACTGACAGAACCACAGGCACATAGACACAGGCAACAGAGCATGCACAATGTCGACACTAGTACAGTGTATATCCACCTTTCGCAACATTGCAGGCTGCTATTCTCCCATGGAGACGATCGTAGAGATGCTGGATGTAGTCCTGTGGAACGGCTTGCCATGCCATTTCCACCTGGCGCCTCAGTTGGGCCAGCGTTCGTGCTGGACGTGCAGACCGCGTGAGACGACGCTTCATCCAGTCCCAAACATGCTCAATGGGGGACAGATCCGGAGATCTTGCTGGTCAGGGTAGTTGACTTACACCTTCTAGAGCACGTTGAGTGGCACGGGATACATGCGGACGTGCATTGTCCTGTTGGAACAGCAAGTTCCCTTGCCGGTCTAGGAATGGTAGAACGATGGGTTCGATGACGGTTTGGATGTACCGTGCACTATTCAGTGTCCCCTCGACGATCACCAGTGGTGTACGGCCAGTGTAGGAGATCGCTCCCCACACCATGATGCCGGGTGTTGGCCCTGTGTGCCTCGGTCGTTTGCAGTCCTGATTGTGGCGCTCACCTGCACGGCGCCAAACACGCATACGACCATCATTGGCACCAAGGCAGAAGCGACTCTCATCGCTGAAGACGACACGTCTCCATTCGTCCCTCCATTCACGCCTGTCGCGACACCACTGGAGGCGGGCTGCACGATGTTGGGGCGTGAGCGGAAGACGGCCTAACGGTGTGCGGGACCGTAGCCCAGCTTCATGGAGACGGTTGCGAATGGTCCTCGCCGATACCCCAGGAGCAACAGTGTCCCTAATTTGCTGGGAAGTGGCGGTGCGGTCCCCTACGGCACTGCGTAGGATCCTACGGTCTTGGCGTGCATCCGTGCGTCGCTGCGGTCCGGTCCCAGGTCGACGGGCACGTGCACCTTCCGCCGACCACTGGCGACAACATCGATGTACTGTGGAGACCTCACGCCCCACGTGTTGAGCAATTCGGCGGTACGTCCACCCGGCCTCCCGCATGCCCACTATACGCCCTCGCTCAAAGTCCGTCAACTGCACATACGGTTCACGTCCACGCTGTCGCGGCATGCTACCAGTGTTAAAGACTGCGATGGAGCTCCGTATGCCACGGCAAACTGGCTGACACTGACGGCGGCGGTGCACAAATGCTGCGCAGCTAGCGCCATTCGACGGCCAACACCGCGGTTCCTGGTGTGTCCGCTGTGCCGTGCGTGTAATCATTGCTTGTACAGCCCTCTCGCAGTGTCCGGAGCAAGTATGGTGGGTCTGACACACCGGTGTCAATGTGTTCTTTTTTCCATTTCCAGGAGTGTATCTCCGTCTACACATATATTCCGCAAACCAATGTGACGTGTGTGGCAAAGTGTATATAGCGCGGTACGACGTGTTGCAGTTTCTTCCGGTTCCGCTCGCGAGTGGAACGTGGGATTAATGACTGTATTAACGCCTCTCTGCTTGCCGTAATTAGTCTAATCTTACGTTCACGGCCCCTACGAGAACGATGTATAGAAGGATGGACAACATTTCTAGTTTCTTCACTCAATTTTGTTACAGGATTTTCACGGGGTAGTCGCCTTCTGTTTGTCGACATGGAAAAAGCTCTCGACAGTGTAGAGTGGTGCAAGATGTGCGAAATTCTAAAAAAAATAGGGGTTAGCTATGAGGAGAGACATGTAATATAGACTATGTACAAGAGCCAAGAAGGAATAATAAGAGTGGACGACCAAGAATGAAGTGCTCGGATTAAAAAGGATGTAAGACAGGTACGTAGTCTTTCGCCCCTACTGTTCAGTCTGTACATCGAAGAAGCAATGATGGAAATAAAAGAAAGATTCAGGAATGGGATCAAAATTCAAGGTGAAAGGACATCAATTATACGATTCGCTGATGATATTGCTATCCCGAGTGAAAGTGAAGAAGAATTACATGATCTGCTGAATGGAGCGAACAGTCTAACGAGTACAGAATATGGCTTGAAAGGTAAATATCGAAGAAAGACAAAAGTAATGAGAAGTAGCAGAAATGAGAACGGCGAGAAACTTAACGTCAGGACTAACGGTAACGAAGCAGATGAACTTAAGGAATTCTACTATCTAGGCAGCAAAATAACCAATGACGGACGGAGCGGGGAGGACATCAAAAGCAGACTAGCACTGACAAAATGGGGCATTCCTGGCCAAGAAAAGTCTACTAGTGCAAAACATAGCCTTAATTTGAGGAAGAAACTTCTGAGAATGTATGTTTGGAGCACAGCATTCGATGGACTGTGGGAAATCCGGAGCAGAAGAGAATCGAAGCATTTGAGATGTCTTGATACAGACGAGTGTTGAAAATTCGATGGATTGATAAGGTAAGGAATGAGCAGATTCTGTGCAGAATCGGAGAGGAAAGGAATACGTGGAAAGCACTGACAAGGAGAAGGGACAGGATAATAGGACATCTGTTAAGACATGAGGGAATGACTTCCATGGTGCTGGAGGGAGCTGTGGAGGGCAAAAATTGTAGAGGACGACAGAGATTGGAATACATCCAGCAAATAATTGAGGACTTAGGTTGCAAGTGCTACTCTGGGATGAAGATGGCACAGATGAGTTATTCGTCGCCGCCCGCATCAAGCCAGTCAGAAGACTGATGACTCGGAAAAAAAGAAAAAAAGAAAGTCTTCTTCTACCCTCAAGCACGGCCCCGAAGATTGTCTATGACATTTTTGCACATCCCAGTCATCAGCTTCAAGTTTTTCTAGAATTAGCTGAGTGATGTATTCTCCAGTCTTGCCGTCAACTTCTATAAAATCAATAAAGTTTTCCTTCAGTTCACATTCAGTTTCTGTTCATCTTATGTAAAGAATCACCTAGCTCACTTGTACTGTGTGAGATAAATCTGGAGTGTAGTGAAACAGGATGTGACGATCTCACTGATAATCATTCGCGTATTTCCAAATTTATTTGCTATTTCGTCGATGATTTCATATTGTAATGTCTTCGACAGATAGGACAATTGTCCTTTGTTTTACGTGATATAACTGGTACTTGATAGTAGGACTGTCTTTGTCGAGCATTATTATCGAATGAAAAAAATTTCCTTGACTATATTGAGGAAAATTTCCAGTGAGATCACTCAGCGTTTCTTTAAAACTTCGAAAAGATAGTTTGTGGCAAGGTACATGATAATGTCCATTACTGTATTTAGAATATGTCTCCATTTTTCTTTTTCCGAGTGAATTAATTGCTCGGTCTCGGGATCGATGCCTTGACACGATTTCATTTACTGCAAACGGGCTTTCCACTATCAACTGAAGAACGAAAGTGACGAATGCAGGTTGCAGGAATACATTAGGCGTTGAATACGCCATACTGTATCTTAATGGTTTCTCATTATGCATTCATTATGCATAATGTCTGCCATATTTTGTACCTTGAATGTGTACTCGTATCATATAATACGACAACTGGTCTGTAAGACCAGAAATATGTGTTTTCGACGATGACATGTCACAGACGGGACAGGCATTTCTTAACATTCCAACATGCACTTGAGTATGGCCACAGAACCGAAATGATGATTGTATGAAATAAAAGAACGATTAACAGTCAAATGGCGGGAATTTCTTTCAAAAAAACTATTTAGAAGTGTTGCTTTATACCTGTTTTACAATAAGCAAGCCAGGATCTTTTAATATTTTTCTTATTTGCCAATGTTCCAAACCACATGTGACGTGTCAAATTGCCGACCGTTGCGTTATTTGGATGTTCATCATTTAGTAACTCAGCTTGTCTGCTCAAGAATAACCTTCGTTGATCGGTAATTTTTTGTCGTCCATCCATGTAGTGCTTTTTTTTTTTTTTTCCTACTCAACTGTCGCAAGTCACTACATGCTAGCTTGTTGTCATCTTTCTTCTGAGATAATACCGACGATGAGGACTATTTACCATCATCTGAGCCTTGAATTGTTGACTGTTCAGTCGAGTTATCTTAAATGTCCAAATTAGAAGAATTATTTGAAATACCTGGAACTGTAGTAACGGAAGTATCAGTAGAGCTGCTTTGTGAATCCTTCTTCTCGTCTTAGAAGCCTGTTTATTTACTTCTTCAGTTTTATCTTTAGTTCTTTTTCTTTTTTTGAGCCCCAGGAAGCTTTTTGCTTTTGAAACTTCCTGGCAGATTAAAACTGTGTACCAAACCAAGACTCGAACTCGGGACCTTTGCCTTTCGCGGGTAATTGCTGTACCGACTTTCTTTAACGTCTGTTCATTTTGCTCGGTGTTGTTCGTTGCGTTTGGTCTGGGCGGACGTCACAGTACTTCCGTCCAAGCTAATCGTTGATTCCTTTACTCAGTTTCTTTTATTACAGAGGCCAGCCAGGGTCTCTGAGCGAACACGCTGAGCCGCCGTGCCGGAACCGACTGAGCTCCACAAGCACGACTCCCCCATAGCTTCAATTACGCCAGTACCTCGTCTCCTACCTCCCACAACTTCACAGAACCTCCCCTGCGAAACTTGCAGATCCAACACTCGTGGAAGGAAGGATATGGCTTAGCCACAGCCTGGGTTATGTTTGCAATGATATTTTCTTTCACACTGCAGCGGAGTGTGCGCTGATGTGAAACTTCGTGGCAGATTAAAACTGTGTGCCGGACCGAGATTCGAACTAGTGATCTTTGTCTTTCGGGAGCAAGTGCTCTACCGACTTTTTTTGTGATCTCATTTTGTTTCTTTATTGTTCGTTCTGTTTGTTCGTGGCGGAGGTCCCATGACGCTTGTTCATCATTGCTCCATTAACTCAGTTTTCTATTACAGAGGGCAGCTAACCCTCTGACCGAACACGCTGGGCTACACAAGCAAACACAAATATAGCGTAGCATATAGTCTAGAAGAAAAAGTGTAGGCACTCGACAAGTTTCCGCGGGCCTGTTCAATATATGTACTATATTTGACAAGAGTAAGACAGGATAAGTGAACTATGCCGTCTGAATTGAAATACAAAACGTTGACGTCCTTTAAGGCAGTTATGAAACATCCGATCACCTATTGTATTGGACTGAAATGGGGACAGAAACGACGGAGAGGCTTCGTCCCCGCCATAGCCCTCAGTGGTCCACAGCCCCACAACATGCTACAGCAGTCCACTCACCTCACCGCCGCCCCACGCCGAACCCAGGGTTACTGTGCAGTTCGGCCCCCATTGGACCCCCCCCCTCCCCCCCCCCTCCCCCCCCCTCCCCCCCCCTCCCACCCCCGAACGTCTCACAGAAGACGAATGTAGCCCCAATGTTTGCGTGGTAGAATAACTATGGTGTACGCGTAATCAACCGGGCAGATTCGTGCCGGGGACAGGCACGCCTTCCTGCCCCGAAAGTGTTGCGTAGATCGCACGGCTAACCGGGCGGGCCTATCACGTATAATAAGCAAATAAAAGACTGACGAAGATCGAAATACAGTTTAACAAGCAAAAAATCATCTACAGAGGCATACACCAATCAATAATAGAGACTAAAACACAGGAGATAAACCATAATATAAACTCAACCACGTAATTTGCAGCTGTTAGTTGTCAGAAACCTTGGAAAGCTGACGTGATGACTTTGCAGTCTTCGCTGACAAGAGCTCTTTGCTGACTTCTTTCGTGTGAAAGAAAAAGCGGCACTTCATGAAATGGAAAATTAATATATCGAGAAGGTCAAGTTTACGTTCCACAGAGCATCCTAAATCACATATTCCTAAAACAGTTTCGTCAGTGCTGTCTAAACACTCATAAAATATATCACTCCCGTAGTTTTTTTGAGATGGAAGACAGTTTATTTCCAGGAACTACTTCAGCCTGTAAAAGAATGATGAAAACGCTGTCAGACGGATAAATCAAATAAGAAAGGCCATTTATTGAGACGAAGTCATTTATGGCGGTGAAAGTTGCTACTTTGAGTCAGACAGCATTTCATTCACAACGGTTTGAGCACACTTCACGCAGCTGCTCCGTTTATTACGCTTTTTCACATCGTAACCCGCTGTGTGATAAACTAAACATTGTTTCGGTATGTTGTCTTTATATGGAATAGGAAAATCGTTCTCCCAGTCCACTATTACCATTTTCTCCTCAATTTTGTCCTCAGTGAGCAAGTTAATGCGTCGTGTCGCCACTGTCAGTAATTGCAGACCGAGCGCCGCCACACGGCAGGTCTAGAGAGACTTACTAGCACTCGCCCCAGTTGTACAGCCGACGTTGCTACGAAAGGTTCACTGAGAATTACGCTCACATTTGCCGAGACGATAGTTAGCATAGCCTTCAGCTAAGTCAATTGCTACGACCTAGCAAGGCGCCAATTATCCTTTGCTATGTATCTAATGACGCATATACTGTATCAACAAGACCAATGTTCACCAATTGTAGATTAAAGTTAAGTATTCCAGCAGCTACGTACTTTTCTTTATAACATTCATTACGTATCCTGTTTCAGACCTCACGCCAGCCTGCGTGAGTTTAAGCGCGTGCCTTTCGGTTACCCGTCACTGTGGACTGGCTGTCTTGTCAGTCCACAACAATTTTTGTAGAGTGAGTTATTTGGTATTCTAGTGTTGAGCGCATCTGATACATTACGGTACTCATATCTCTCGTGACTAGTTCCGTGTTTTCACTGCAGTTAAAATTCTCGGGATTAGTTATGCGGAAAAGGTCTACAAACACAAACGAAAATATTACTCCTCTGTTGCTTTTTGATAAAAAAAATCCTTAACGTCACGAAATACAACTAAACACAACAACAATTCTAAATGTGTCTTACGAGCCGTCCTGTTATAAATCTACTTCAGTCAGCAAGCGACCGCTGCACAGTCAGTGGGTGAGCGCTACCACTACCGTTATAAAAGATACCACGTAAAACTGAAGTAACGACACTTCTCCTTCTAAGCGCTACGACAGTAGTTTGACTCTATGAATGTATCTATTAATTATAATATCGCTGATTATTCGCACACCCAATCAACCGCGTAAATGAACAGTGATCGTGGCTTGACGGTCAACCGTTCGTGTTTATTCGGCTCAACTCGTGTAACCCCGTCCCGTTTTGTCTGCGATAAAGATTCTTTTTCTGGATGTGACGGAGATTTCCTGGCAGAGACGTCAAGTACACTACGCACGAATTCAAAAGTCATCTTGGAACATGTTCAGAAATCAGCTCAGGAATTGTTTTAAAACCACTGGGACGTGTTTCAATATCATATGATTAATCGATGAAACAACGGCGCTGGATGCCAACTGCTTTGTGAAACAAGGTTTGTTTCTTTTTTTTTTCCTTTGACGTATGAATTTGACTCCATCTGAAATTGCCTAAAGGGGCATATATCCCGGTTTATCCTCCCCTCCCCTCTCCCACCCCCCTGGATACAAGCCTGTTAGGACAAGATGCTACTTTTGGTTTACAGCATCTCTGGAACACTCTCGCATGAGTCAGACATACCTGTGACCATTCGTGGTGCTTCTTTGACTACATCCAGTACCCGCTGTGCTGTATGGAGTGGTTCTCTTACACTTCGTCAATATTCTGAGACGGAACCCACGATTTCACACACTACTGGCCATTAAAATTGCTACACCACGAACATGACGTGCTACAGAAGCGAAATTTAACCGACAGGATGAAGATGCTGTGATATGCAAATGATTAGCTTTTCAGAGCATTCACACAAGGTTGGCGCCGGTGGCGACACCTACAACGTGCTGACACGAGGAAAGTTTCCAACCGATTTCTCATACACAAACAACAGTTGACCGGCTTTGCCTGGTGAAACGTTGTTGTGCTGCCTCGTGTAAGGAGGAAAAATGTGTACCATCCCGTTTCCCACTTTGATAAAGGCCGGATTGTAGCCTATCGCGATTGCGGTTTATCGTATCGCGACATTGCTGCTCGCGTTGGTCGAGATCCAGTGACTGTTAGCAGAATATGGAATCGGTGGGTTCAGGAGGATAATATGGAACGCCGTGTTGGATCCCAACGGCCTCGTATCACTAGAAGTCGATATGACAGGCATCTTATCCGCATGGCTGTAACGGATCGTGCAGCCACGTCTCGATCACTGAGTCAACAGATGGGGACGTTTGCAAGACAACAACCATCTGCACGAACAGTTCGACGACGTTTCCAGCAGAATGGACTATCAGCTCGGAGACTATGGCTGAGGTCACCCTCGACACTGCATCACAGACAGGAGCGTCTGCGATGGTGTACTCAACGACGAACCTGGGTGCTCGAATGACAAAACGTCATTTTTTCGGATGAATCCAGGTTCTGTTTACAGCATCATGATGGTCGCATCCGCGTTTGGCGACATCGCGGTGAACGCACATTATAAGCGTGTATTCGTCATTACTGGCGTATCACCCGGCGTGATGGTATGGGGTGCCATTGGTTACACGTCTCGGTCACCTCTTGTTCGCATTGACGGCACTTTGAACAGTGGACGTTACGACCCGTGGCTCTACCCTTCATTCGATCCCTGCGAAACCCTACATTCAAAAAATGGTTCAAATGGCTCTGAGCACTATGGGACTCAACTGCTGAGGTTATTAGTCCCCTAGAACTTAGAACTAGTTAAACCTAACTAACCTAAGGACATCACAAATATTCATGCCCGAGGCAGGATTCGAACCTGCGACCGTAGCGGTCTTGCGGCTCCAGACTGCAGCGCCTTTAACCGCACGGCCACTTCGGCCGGCGAAACCCTACATTTCGGCAGGATAATGCACGACCGCATTTTGCAGGTCCTGTACGGGTCTTTCTGAATACAGAAAATGTTTGACTGCTACCCTGGCCAGCCCATTCTCCAGATGTCTCACCAACTGAAAACGTCTGGTCAATGGTGGCCGGGCAACTGGCTTGTCACCATATGCCAGTCACTTCTCTTGATGAACTGTGGTATCGTGTTGAAGCTGCGTGGCCAGCTGTACCTATACACACCATCCAAGCTCTGTTTGACTCAATGCCCAGGCGTATCAAGACCGTTATTACGGCCAGAGGTGGTCGTCCTCGGTACTGATTCCTCAGGATCTATGCACCCAAATTGCGTGAAAATGTAACCACATGTCAGTTCTAGTATAATATATTTGTCGAATGAATACCCGTTTATCATCTGCATTTCATCTTGGTGTAGCAATTTTATTGGCCTGTAGTGTATGTCTGTCTAGTGTTGAAACTAAATTTTGGACTCCCTAAAGATACTTGAGAAGGGAGCAGTAGGAGACTTAAAAATGTTTGTGTTTTAAAACTGTTATTTCTTGCTGTATTGATTTTTTTAGGCTAAAGGCATCTTTTAAGTGACAACACAATTTTTAGATGTGCGCTGGGGTACTAGGTCACTCTCATCGGAAATCTAACATTGACAAAAGATCACACACGATAAATCCATTAATATTCAAACTAACTTTTGAAATTGACTCATGTATTTATTTAGTCTTTGTAATTTGTGTGACGTCTCGCTATATTACACGTGCCATTTACATTTTGTTTATTCTGTGTTAACAAGATTTACTCTGTTGTACTAAATGAACAAGTTTTGCTGGATGCTTGGATAGAATTTGTCATGTTGTTGTCTCTGTGGAGGATTGAGTCATTGTGAATGTTTGGGCAGCCGTAAAAAAATCTCTGAGGTGAGAATGCAGTGCTCAATGATACTGTATTGTGGTTAGAGGAAACCGGTCATATCCGACCTCAGCTCCAGTCTCAAAGGGTTAGTTAAATGCCTGCATGATCCTTTAACCATTCAGTCATTTATTTATGGTCAGGTTTGTATGCAGCAGTGAGTGTGTGAATGACCCCTGGTTGAATGAGGGCTAGACAGGGCGTGGTTTCTGTGGTGTCCCCGCCAGACACCACACTTGCTAGGTGGTAGCCTTTTAAATCGGCCGCGGTCCGCTAGTATACGACGGATCCGCGTGTCGCCACTGTCAGTAATTGCAGACCGAGCGCCGCCACACGGCAGGTCTAGAGAGACTTACTAGCACTCGCCCCAGTTGTACAGCCGACTTTGCTAGGAAAGGTTCACTGAAAATTACGCTCACATTTGCCGAGACGATAGTTAGCATAGCCTTCAGCTAAGTCAACTGCTACGACCTAGCAAGGCGCCATTTATCCTTCGCTATGTATCTAATGACGCATGTACAGTAACAAGACCAATGTTCACCAATTGTGGATTAAAGTTAAGTATTCCCGCAGCTACGTACTTTTCTTTATAGCACTCATTACGTATCCTGTTTCAGACCTCACGCCAGCCTGCGTGAGTTTAAACGCGTGCCTTTCGGTTACCCGTCACTGTGCATTGGCTGTCTTGTCAGGCCACTACAGTTTCCTTTTCTTTTGTTTTTAGTTGGCAAAGCTGTCATGATCCAGCATGTTAATCTCAAAGACACAGTCAGAGTGTCATAATTTCTTCTGCTCCGTGTAACACTAACCTCTTTATTGGAGTGTGACACTCCCCATGCAGAAATTATTCAATAACAGGGAGGTAGTGAAAGGTGGCAAGTCACTCTGTCACTTTAACTGCTCTGTCGGTCAGATTAATATTCATATTTTAGGTCATGATCTCCATGTTCCCCAATACTACATTTGGCATGTGTAGCTTATGACTCTTTTTTACACGAGGAAATTGTGAGCAGAATATTCTTATAACTGCATGTGTAGCCAGTAGTAGAGAACTTGTACCTGAGGGGCCATAGTGGAGGCGACAGAGAACAGGTAGAAAGGTGGATTGTGGGCCATAAACGTTGTGTCCAGCGACCTGGTTGTGCGATTGATTTGGGGAAGCAGCACTCTGTGAATTGTACCTGCAGAGGGACCTCGGCCCGTGGCACTCCTCTCTTGCTACTTTGGGACAGAGCAGGAGGGCGCCAGGTCGCAAAACATTTTCCCCGGGTCAGGCGACAGTCCATCGCGAAGGTGTCCTGATGGCGGCAAGTGGGTGGAGGAAGTCATTTAAGAGAGACTGTTGTAATCTGAGGTTTTGTACAAAGGGAAGGATGGTCATAAAACTATAAGCATTCTCAAACTAGAATCTGGGACGATACAATCGGAGTTACTGGTGCACGAGTTTAGTGGAGGCGAGACTGTAGCTCCCCTGATGCCAGGAAATCGTCAGATTGTTTCAGCGATCGGAAAAAATATATATATTTCACTGGCATGACTGTCTGGGCAGCTCAACAGCCTTCTTTCAGAAGTTGGAAATGGTCAGCCTGGAAAGATTAGATTTCTTCATAAATGAGGGACTGTGGTCCCATCTAGGTAGATGTCTTTTGACGAAACTTGGCCATGCTTACCGTGAGAGTGACGCGCCTCTAGTCCAAAATCTTCTTTTCCCGAAAGTGAGATTCTGAGTCGCTGATTGGTTCCTCTCAGGATACGCAAAGCAGAACCTCGCTGCCCCCAGTGTGGGAATTCCGATGTTGTTTCTGGATTGGCTACCAGGCCAGCAAAACATTCAAGAGGGGAGATTCAGTGATGGAGGATAGTTTGGTTCGTTCGTACAACATGGAGATGGGCCCTTTTTCTGATAATTCGGCTCCTGCGTAAGGATTGATGAAAAATAATTGTGATTCTTTGCCTTCCTCGTCTTCTTGTCCTCCCCTGGTGGAGAACTTCATGTCTTTCGCTATTGGGTGAGACTTGGAGTATTCAACTTGTGGTGGACTAAGAGCCAGTGGCAATTTCCAACTCTACCGACACCGGAGCAACATATAACCTCGGACTTATCATGTGTCACGATGGTGAACTTATTCCAGCTGAGGAGGCCGTCTGACGTTTGGCAATTCCAGCCGCGCCTTCCAGGCTGTGAGTCAAATTGGTTGGCCAGATCAGCGAACGGACGCACCTCACATTGAAATTTGGCATGATTTCCGGGCTCTGATAGGGAAGTTTCCCGCATTCTAATAATCAGAACGCCAGTGCGAACAGTTTGCAAGTTTTCATGTATCAGACTATTACAGCTGCCACCTCTCACCACAGCGTGCGGTTTTCTACAGCCGCCTGAATCAAGGTGAAAGGGTAAAGTGCCGGCTGCTGTGGCAGAGAGGTTCTAGGCGCTTCAGTCCGGAACCGCGCTACTACTACGGTCGCAGGTTCGAATCCTGCTTCGGGCATGGATGAGTGTGATGTCCTTATGTTAGTTAGGTTTAAGTAGTTCTAAGTTCTAGGACAGGGCTTCCCAACCTTTTCAGCTGGCGGACCTCTTCTTCAGTTGAAAATCCATGGCGGACCCCTAGTCAGTCAAGAGCACAGTAACTTTAAATTTCAGAGCGAAACCCATGGGAACTGAAAGCTTCTTAATGTAAGTGCCATGTTCCCAATGACCCCCCCCCCCCCCTCCACCCCCCCCCCCCCCCCCCGAAGTATCAATATTCTTTGGTTTAGAGATGAATGAAAACAACATAAAATTAACGATCGAATTTGAATTCCCACTGTATCCAGACACTTACTAGTGGATTTACTCACTTTGTTCAAAACACTATAGCCTGATTAAAATTACGTGGTAATTGAAATTTTACCCGATGGAGCTGTCTTCCTCCAAGAGCAATCAACGTCACGTCGAAACTGTTCGCTGTTGACAAGCTGCCGCTTATGGTCTGTTCACTTCCACTATTTGGTGGCTACTGCTGTGTAAGGAGCATGCATATTTCGTAAAATTCGTGTGTGTGTGTGTGAGTGGTGTTTCGTGAAATCCGAAGAAAAATATTCAAATGTATGTAAAGTCTTCCTTTGGTCGTCCTCCCTCCTCATTAATTTCAACTGAAAACTTCCCTTGTTGTGAAGGCGATGGAGAAACTGCACCCTTCTTCAATGGTTCTGACTTTAGCCACCGATCCATGTTAGAAGTAATAAACTGGTCAAAAATCGACTTATGAAATAGGTAGTGCACTGACAAAGCAAGTTTAACATTTAATTATGCCTGAGGCCGCATACGTGCCAGCGAGCGCTGTGATTGGTCGACAAAGCTCGTTCCGCGCATGCGTAAAAGGTTTCAGCGCATCTAGCGCCGTGAGCCGGGCCACAAACGACCTCCGTATTGTTGTGAAACAGTCGATCAGAGAAGCCGCATTCTCCGGCACTAAACTGTGTATGCGTTCTCAATTAGGAACCGCAAAGGCTGCTTGGGAATACGACCTGAAGTAAAAGTACACATGTTTTTCACACGAAAAACACAATAGTGATGAATTTGATTTTCACATTTTTATTCAATAATTTTACTCATTATTTTACACTATTTGGTGAAAGGTGGCCGCGGACCCCCTAGAAAGAGCCGGCGGACCCCTAAGGGGTCCGCGGACCACAGGTTGGGAAGCCCTGTTCTAGGGGACTGATGACCTCAGATGTTAAGTGCCATAGTGCTCAGAGCCAAAGGGTAAAGTACTGCGGCGCCAGCGTAGAGTTCTTAAATGATATTCACAGCTCCCTGTTCTCCGTGAACTATAGTTTGTGGTGTAATTGGTCGTAGTTGATTCATTTGAATAGAATTTGGCCTCGCAGGGGATTCATGTAAACGAAGCCCGATAGCGTCGTAAATGGGATTAATTCAGGGGAGAACTTGTGTAGTTTCCACCCCACTGAATGCTTTGCCAGTCAAGCACCATTCATTTCCTGATCTATGTTTGTCATTTTTTTAAAGATTTATCAGCTCTATTGCAGTTATAAAAGGATGAATAAAAACTTATCATTATTTTTGTAAACTTAGATATGCAACTGTTCTCATTCATACTGCCTTGGCCATTCGCCGTTTTTATGTCACTGTGGTGACACATAGATACACCAGCAATTCAGAATGCACTCATACCAAATTAACTAATTTGATGATTAACTGGGTTCTGAAAGTGACTGCAGACAATGGCAACGAAAGTGCCATGAGTAAATTCACTAGTTTCACGTATAAAAATTAAGGCTGTAGTTCACGATTTCAGTAATACTTTTGTATATGTAACGGTACATCTACATCTACATCCACATGATGTAAAGGTACATCTACATCTACATCTACATGATTACTCTGCAATTCACATTTAAGTGCTTGGCAGAGGGTTCATCGAACCACAATCATACTATCTCTCTACCATTCCACTCCCGAACAGCGCGCGGGAAAAACGAACACCTAAACCTTTCTGTTCGAGCTCTGATTTCTCTTATTTTATTTTGATGATCACTCCTACCTATGTAGGTTGGGCTCAACAAAATATTTTCGCATTCGGAAGAGAAAGTTGGTGACTGAAATTTCGTAAATAGATCTCGCCGCGACGAAAAACGTCTTTGCTTTAATGACTTCCATCCCAACTCGCCTATCATATCTGCCACACTCTCTCCCATATTACGTGATAATACAAAACGAGCTGCCCTTTTTTGCACCCTTTAGATGTCCTCCGTCGATCCCACCTGATAAGGATCCCACACTGCACAGCAATATTCTAACAGAGGACGAACCAGTGTAGTGTAAGCTGTCTCTTTAGTGGACTTTGTTTCATCTTCTAAGTGTACTGCCAATGAAACGCAACCTTTGGCGTGCCTTCCCCACAATATTATCTATGTGGTCTTTCCAACTGAAGTTGTTCGTAATTTTAACACCCAGGTACTTAGTTGAATTGACAGCCTTGAGTATTGTACTATTTATCGAGTAATCGAATTCCAACGGATTTCTTTTGGAACTCATGTGGATCACCTCACACTTTTCGTTATTTAGCGTCAATTGCCACCTGCCACACCATACAGCAATCTTTTCTAAATCGCTTCACAGCTGATACTGGTCTTCGGATGACCTTAGTAGACGGTAAATTACAGTATCATCTGCGAGCAACCTAAGAGAACTGCTCAGATTGTCACCCAGGTCATTTATATAAATCAGGAACAGTAGAGGTCCCAGGACGCTTCCCTGGGGCACACCTGATATCACTTCAGTTTTACTCGATGATTTGCCGTCTATTACTACGAACTGCGACCTTCCTGACAGGAAATCACGAATCCAGTCGCACAACTGAGACGATACCCCATACGCCCGCAGCCTGATTAGAAGTCGCTTGTGAGGAACGGTGTCAAAAGCTTTCCGGAAATCTAGAAATACGGAATCAACTTGAGATCCCCTGTCGATAGCGGCCATTACTTCGTGCGAATATAGAGCTAGCTGCGTTGCACAAGAACGATGTTTTCTGAAACCATGCTGATTACGTATCAACAGATCGTTCCCTTCGATGTGATTCATAATGTTTGAATACAATATATGCTCCAAAACCCTATTGCAAACCGACGTCAATGATATAGGTCAGTAGTTCGATGGATTACTCCTACTACCCTTCTTAAACACTGGTGCGACCTGCGCAATTTTCCAATCTGTAGGTACAGATCTATCGGTGAGCGAGTGGTTGTATATGATTGCTAAGTAGGGAGCTATTGTATCAGCGTAATCTGAAAGGAACCTAATCGGTATACAATCTGGACCTGAAGACTTGCCCGTATCAAGCGATTTGAGTTGCTTCGAAACCCCTAAGGTATCTGCTTCTAAGAAACTCGTGCTAGTAGCTGTTCGTGTTTCAAATTCTGGAATATTCCATTCGTCTTCCCTGGTGAAGGAATTTCGGAAAACTACGTTCAATAACTCCGCTTTAGCGGTACAGTCGTCGGTAACAGTACCATCGGCACTGCGTAGCGGAGGTATTGACTGCGTCTTGCCGCTTGTGTACTTTACATAAGACCAGAATTTCTTCGGATTTTCTACCAAATTTCGAGACAATGTTTCGTTGTGGAACCTATTAAAGGCATCTCGCATTGAAGTCCGTGCCAAATTTCGCGCGTCTGTAAATTTTAGCCAATCTTCGGGATTTCGCGTTCTTCTGAACTTCGCATGCTTTTTCCGTTGCCTCTGCAACAGTGTTCGGACCTGTTTTGTGTACCACGGGGGATCAGTTCCCTCTCTTACCAATTTATGAGGTATGAATCTCTCAATTGCTGTTGCTACTATATCCTTGAATTTGAGCCACATCTCGTCTTCATGTGCATAGTCAGTTCGGAAGGAATGGAGATTGTCTCTTAGGAAGGCTTCTAGTGACACTTTATCCGCTTTTTTAAATAAAATTATTTTGCGTTTGTTTCTGGTGGATTTGTAAGAAACGGTATTGAGCCTAGCTACAACGAGCTTGTGATCACTAATCCCTGTATCAGTATGACATTTAGCATCACCTGGACATATATTTATGATAAAGCAAACGGCCGCTTGCATAGTCTCCCTCCCACCTCCCAGCAATGTTCGTAGGGCCGAGAAAGAGGGGAGTGGTCTCCTCAGAGTAAAATCGAGCTCTGGCCATTCTATGGGCAGGACCAGATGGCCATACAGATTTAGAATGCGGGCGCCCATTATGGTGAGCACCATACCCCTCACAAATGGAAGGTTCATGACATCCTCAACTGATATGTTCTCGTGAAGATCATGCCCAAGATAGTCACCAGGAGAGGTGAAAGAGGCGTAACCGGCCACATCCAGTAAAGCAGCCAAGTGCACCTCCTGAAGCAGTGCGTCCTGTGTGTCCGTACGATCCACCGCAAACATTGCCGATGGCGGTGGCAAAACAGCCGAGTCGCTAGTGGGGCGAAGTTGCTCTAGGTCGTCGGCTTGTGCAGGCATCGCACTTGTCACAGCAGGTTCGTGGACCAAAGTAACGTTGTGATCCTCTTCATCTTGAGAAATCACTGAGGTGTCACAAGGGCGATCGGTTATAGAATCTCAGATAGAAAGCGAAGCATCCTAGTCAGAGGTTGTGCGGTACTGCCACGTGCACTTCCAGGGTGACCGCTGCTAGCGCATCCGACCTTCAGTGTCGGAAGACGGGAGTGATTCACGGCCTTGCTGAACTAAAGTCGTCGTAGGAAAGACTGATGAAAGTTCCATCGAAGCGTCTGGCTTGGCGTCGACGTTGTCAATATGGTAGGGAGATAGAGGGATGCAGCCACCTCCAATGCGTCAGACTTCACAGGTAGGCGTGTCACTTGTGACAGTGGCTCTGTTGGTCGCGGTAAGCGGTAAGTGAGGGCCGCCGCGTTAAGTTGTAAGCATGGAGGTAAGAATAGAGGGAGACGCCGTGACGTCACAGCTGCGAAGCTATGTGAAGCCGAGGGTAGCCATCTCAATCCGACCAAAACATCGCTGCTGTAAGCTTGTGTGCATAGGCTTGTCTCTCGCTTTTGGAAGGATTTTGCGCTATTATGGTGACTTGTGTGGTGTTCGGATGTACGAATCGTTCTGATTGTGATGCGAAATCGAAGGGAATAACATTTCATGTGTAAGTTGTCTCGTTAAGTGTGATTTTACAACTTCATTGTGAACGAACGTGTGCTACATCGGTACTTGTACTATAGCGTGTTTTTCTCCTGTACGATTTTAGATTTCCTAAAAATGAAAGTCGGAAAGCTCTGTGGGAGAATGCCGTGAGGAGGAAGAATTGGCGTGCGTCTAAATGGAGCACTATATGTTCTCAGCATTTCCGAGAAGAGGATATAGACCGAACTTCCCTTTCAACAGTAAGGCTCCGAGAAAATGCTGTACCATCAGTTTTCCCTACACACCCAAAACATTTGCAAAAGGTATGTTAATTCAAAGAATTTAATTCTTAGTTTTCACGTTTCAGTATAATACGTACGTATCGCCGATAATCGAAGTGTTGAGTAACTCACTTTGTCTTCATCATGTACCAAATTAAAAGCTAACACTACATTAACTGGCGTAAAGTATAGGCCTAAACAGGACACTGTGTAGATTTGCCATTCTGTGTACCGTATTTCAGTAAATATTGGTGGTAATGAACAGTGTTCCCCAGTAGTGTAACGTAACTGAAATGTCCCAGTACGTATTACAAACAAGATGTATTTATGGGGCTTTGGAGGGAGTGTATAGCTAACTTAGTTTTCAGTTTCCATTATTTAGTTTGTGATATACGTTTATTACTGAATTAACAAAATTGTATCGTTTACACTGAAGGCTAGCTATTCGTAATATTACATTAAAAACTATTTTTAATCAGAAGAAAGGCGAAATGTCGCCTTTGCGAGATTTTATTTTAAACATAAACTTTGAAACAACCAATCTGATGACGTTACATGCGTATATGGTGCAATTAGCGACTGTAATACACGCAGCGTTATAGCACACTGGCAATGTTTTGGTCAGAGTGTCATGGCAGCGAGCCACGCCCCCATGGCTTCAAAACGTAGTACGGCTGGGATACGTAGCGCCATCTCCCCTTATTCTTACCTCCATGGTTGTAAGCGTATTGTCATATCGCTGGCTTAGTTGTGGAGTGTCTTTCCGGGCAGCCACGCCTGAGAGTCGAGCGCGGGACACGGTACTGTTATGTTGTGTAGTGTGTGGCTGTGCGCGTAAGAAGCATTGTTAATATTCAGGTTGAAGTGTTGCTACGTGCTGTTACAGTAAAGTGATGAAATATGGAAGTGATTCAGAGGAAAGTATATCAAGAAGTAATGAAAAATGAGCAGTGCCGTCGATAACGTATTTATGTATCCTCTCGTTGCGTGTCGCACAGTATCGATCATCCGCGCCGTGTTCGGCCTCTCAGAATGAACTGATGTGAATCAGTAGAAATTAGTTACCATAACGAGTGCAGTCAAGTGCCAGTGTCTTGTAGCGAGCGTGAGCACATGCGTTCGATCCTCGCGTTTCCGCATTATGAACAATCAGCCGCGCCGCGCCGCGCCGCAACGGTTACGCGCACGCTCGGGGGGGGTTGGGTTGGGTTGTTTGGGGAAGGAGACCAGACAGCGAGGTCATCGGTCTCATCGGATTAGGGAAGGATGGGGAAGGAAGTCGGCCGTGCCCTTTCAAAGGAACCATCCCGGCATTTGCCTGGAGCGATTTTAGGGAAATCACGGAAAACCTAAATCAGGATGGCCGGACGCGGGATTGAACCGTCGTCCTCCCGAATGCGAGTCCAGTGTCTAACCACTGCGCCACCTCGCTCGGTGCGCACGCTCGTACAAGTGAGAACTGAGAACTGAAAAATTAACTTTACGAACAGTGTTACATCATTACTAGTGACAAGGAGGACTATTACCAGGTATCTGTATGTGTGACGAGCGTAAGAACTTTCGTTCGATCATTCGGCTTCCGCAACATCAACAATCACCCGCGTCGTGTCGGTTA